>NW_027252362.1:300000-597500 GCF_044704955.1 Pristiophorus japonicus | reverse complement strand
GGGGGGAGCGGGTGTCGGGTCGGGTGTGGTCAGCGGGGGGCGGGGGGGGGAGCGGGTGTCGGGTCGGGTGTGGTCAGCGGGGGGCGGGGGGGGAGCGGGTGTCGTGTCGGGTGTGGTCAGCGGGGGGCGGGGGGGGAGCGGGTGTCGGGTCGGGTGTGGTCAGCGGGGGGCGGGGGGAGCATAGACCATAGGGCTAGCCTTGTCGACTCTGCTGTATGTCCCCATATATAATGCTTCAAAAACCCGACCCGAGCATAGTTCCCCACCATGACCTGGTCCCCTATCTAGCAGCAATCGGTTACTCTGATGCTGTCTGCCCATGTTACTCGCAGCCTGCCAGTGAATCTGTTTGAGGTGTTCAAACAGGTTCCTGACAAACCCGTCCCGATTCACCTCTCGGAGCTGCCCTTCGGTGAGAACCGGCGCCAACACATGCACTGGGGTTCTCAAGGCCTGTCATCAGCTCATGGGGTGAGTACCTTGTGCTCTTTGACTGACTGGCCCGGATTCCCATGAGGACCAACGGTAAGACCTCCACCCACTTGTTCGGTGAGTCTCCCGTCTCCTTGCGCAGCCTTTCCTTTAGGGTCCGGTTCAGGCGTTCTACGGGGCCTGAGGACTGAGGGTTGTAGGCGACATGCCATTTGGCTCTTATCCCCAGCACCTTTAGGGTGGCCTGCATCACCTGGCCGGTGAAGTGGCTTCCCCGGTCGGACTCCACGATTTTAGGTAGACCCCACCGAGAGAACACCTCCCTCACCAGGATTTTTGCAGTCCCCATCGCGATAGCTGTTCGGCAAGGGAAGGCTTCCACCCACTTGGAAAACACATCCACCAGGACGAGGCAGTATTTATAGCCCCCCTGGGCGGCCGGTAGGAATCCGATGTAGTCGATCTGGATCGACTGCCATGGTCCCTCTACCCGCCTGACGTGTCCCATAGACGCCTTCCTTTTCTGAGGGTCAGGGTTGTTTGCAGCGCAAATCAGACAGCCCGCACAGAAGTTGCGGACGTCTTCCCGGATGTCTGGCCACCACCCTGCCTTTTCTACCCGTTGCCAGGTAGATTCCGGCCCAGGGTGTCCCACACCTGGACCCTCATGGTCCAGCTGAAGGAATTCCCTCCGGTGTTGTGGAGGCACTACCCATTTGTCCCCTTTAAACAACATGGCTTCCCGCACAGCAATATCTACAGCACTCTATGGGCCCTCAGCCTTTTCCCCCCTTTTGATAGCAGCCAAGGCAGCCTTCAGGATCGGATCCTGCATCTGGACTACTTTAAGGTCCGGGGTCACAGCCGCCCATACGCTCCCTTGTGTCTTTGGCTTGCTTCTTGCTGCTGCTATCCTGCCTGCCTCGTATGGGTCCCATGGGCGACCTGTTTGAGCACCTTCCCTTGCCAGCAGGTCTGCCTGCTGGTTACCTTCCCTCCGTGGCTCAGTTTTGGAGTGGGCCGTTACCTTATTGATATATACATCCCCGGTTTCTCCCATTGCAGCTACGATCTTTCCTAGCAGGGGTTTGGTCACAAGGGGCTTCCCATCTGCAGAGGTGTACCCCCGGCATGACCAAATCGCCAGATACTCTGTACACGAATTGCAAGTGAACATGCTGTCTGAGCAAATCGTGTATAGGGTAGGGAATTCCTCGGGTGTGTGACCACATACATCACCGCCGGGAGTTCCGCCTGCTGGGCGCTCAGGGTGCATGGGAGTTTAAGAGCCAAGGCAATTCCTGCCTTGGGATCCCAAACTCCGCAGCCCGTGAGTCTTGTACCCGCGGACACTGAACTGGAGTCATCAACGTAGATCTCGCGGCCTGTGGGGTGTATCCCTGCCCGAAATCCAAAGTTAATGTCCCACACTCCCTCCACAGAGCATCGATGCGGCTGCCCTGGATAGATTAAATTTGCTGCGAGCCTGGGCTCGCAGAGGCCCTTGACCTGTAAAGTCATTTGGGAGAGGAGGAGAGTCCAGCGAGTGATTCCAGCACTGCTCACTGTCCCGTCCTTAATCTTCCCGTCCAACAGCATCTGCGTCGGGGTATGATGGGCGAGGAGTGTAATGGGGGATATTCCGGTAAAGAAATGAGTTCTCTTTACTGCCCAGTGGGTGGCAAGCAAGTGCCTCTCACAATTGGAGTATCCCTTTTCTACCTCCGTGAGGACCCTGGAGGAGTACACCACTGGTCTCAGCTGACCGTTTCGCCCCTGGAACAGCACTGCACTTAAGCTGTCGCCACTGGCTGCCACCTCCAGGAAGAATTCCTCCCCCCCATCAATTGCCCCGAGGGCTGGTGCTGCCTGCAGGTCTCTCTTAAGACAGACAAATGCTGCCTCACAGCCCTTGTCCCATTCCCACTCGACCCCCTTATGTAGGAGTCTGAGCAGAGGGGTGGCAGTAGCTGCACAGTCCTCGATGAAGTCCCTAAAGTAGCCAGTGATTCCCAGGAAAGATCTTACCCCGACACATCACTAGGGACAGGGAGTTCCGGCACTGCCTTTCTTCGAGCCTCATCAATGGCCCTTTCTCCTGCTCTTATCGTCAGGCCCAGGAATTTTACCTCTCCTCGACCTATCTCGGCTTTCTTGGGATTAACTTTAAAACTGCCTTCCTTCAGTAAGACCAGCAGTTCGGCCAGCAGTGGACCGTGTTCCTCACTGCTGTCTGTGAACAACAACAGGTCATCCACATACTGGACCAGCTGGTGTGACTGGCTGAAGCCTTTTAAGCAGTTCGCCATGCATTGGTGAAATATGCTGGGACTATTATGAAAGCCCTGTGGGAGGCAGCTCCATGTATACTGCTGTTCCCGGAAGGTGAAGGCAAACTTGTACTGGTCTTCCCTCCGTACAGGGACAGACCAGAACCCGTTGGATATGTCCAACACTGTGAACGTGGTTGCGGATGCAGGGATTTCCCCTATCAGATCCGCAACCGCCGCTACTGTGGGAGCACAAGCTGGGATGTTTTTATTGAGCACCCTATAATCCACCGTAGCCCTCCAAGAATAATCCGGTTTCCTAACCGGCCAAAGCGGGGAGTTGACATGGGTGGCTATGGGTCTCAAAACACCCTGCTCGACAAGCGAGCTTAAAGCTGTCTCCAAGTCTGCTTCTGCCTCTTGGGGAAAGCCATACTGATTTTGCGGGCGGGACATGGGACCCCATCTATTCTAATCTCCACTCCTGTGACTCTCCCACAGTCGTGTTTATGGGTGGCAAATGCTGCAAGATTTGCTTGCACATAGTCCCGGTACTCGGCCGGGGTGTTACCGACCAGAACCTCCAGGTCGTAACCCCCTTTTGGCTTCATTGTACACAGAGTCCCTTTTCCCTGTTTCTTATCAATAACCATGAATTCTCCCTCTGCTCCCGTGCCCACTGTGCCCCATAGACAGTGATTCCTCAAGTCTACTAGGATCTGGCGAGCGATGATAAAATCAGCCCCCAAGATCCCTTTTCCCACCCGCTCCCAGTTCATCAGGATGCACTTCCATTGTGTTTGGAATGCTCCGAAACGAACCGCGAGCGGGACTGAGAAAAACCCAGCCTTCTCATTACCTGTGAACCCAACTAGTTGATACGGCACCCCGTTTGATAGAGGTGAGGTTGCAGGGTCCTCCGAATGGACTATCGTGCTGGAAGCACCAGTGTCCAAAAGGTAGGTACCCAATACACCCTCAACCTCCATCTTGACCCAGGGTCGTCCCCAGGGGTCGTATTCTAGTGGGCACAGGTATACAGGCTGGGTCTGGGCTAGTCACGGCCTCTGTACTGCCAGGGTTGCTGGTGCTTCCCTGCCTGTTGCCGTGGCTACCTTCCCAGTCCCCTCCAGCGCTGTCCTCACTGCAGCTACTATCTGGTCAAGGGATGGTGAGGAGCTCGCTCCACTTCCCCCACTCTGGGCGGCTCCTGAAGGACTTCTCCCCCCATATCTCTTTACTGGGCTCCTGCAATCCCTTTTAAAATGCCCAGCTTATCGCACCCGTAGCACAATCCCTCCGTATCAGACGAGCGGCCACCCTCCTGGTGCCATTCCCTTTTGGGAATCGAGTTGGGTTTGACTTCATTTACCCGACCTTTGGAGGTTTTCTGCTCCTCCCCTCCTCCATTCCGTTGGACCAGTGCCAGTTGCCTGACCACTGCTTCCTCGGTGAGGTTGGGGTCCCGGGAATCGAACCACAGTTCTGCCCTGGCCTTGAGCCGGGGCAAGCAGTTTGCCACCAGCATCCTCAGCCAGCGGCCAGTCTGTACCGCGGAAAGTTTCGCCCAGTCGAGGAACTCCCCACAGGCTGCGTGGTATACCACCCACAGCCTGTCCACAAATGCCTGCGGGGTTTCCCCTGCGAGCTGCCTTGTCCTTTCGACCCGTTCGAAAGGACTGCGTCATCGAAGCACATAGCCTCAAGGACAGCCCTCTGGACCTCAGTAAATGTACACTGCCCCCTCCGGCATTCTGCCGGTAGGGCCTGGTACAATTTGCTGTCCAGAGAGAAGAGCAGCAGCTTGGCTGTCTCTTCCTCGTCGCACCCATTAATTTCCACTGCCTGCATCACCTCCATGAAGTGGATAGACGGGTCCCCACTGCGAGTGAGTATGGCCAAATGGGCCACCATGGCCCTGAGTGATTGAACTCCATGGGGAATAATAAAGTCGCTCTCCAGCGCTCCCCGACCTTGGCCATCTGCCTGTGGAGGACCGTACTTGCGCTGCCTGACCAGGCACATCTCCCTGGTTCAGGCTCTTTCTGCGCTGGTCCCTCTACCTCCGGCTGTCCCACCATACCCGATGCAGCAGACAGTGCCTGGTCGCCTGATCCAACCTTAACTGACCCTCGGCTGGAGCCTCACATCCCTGCTGCCAAACGGGACACATTGGTCCTGCCCCCAGCCCTGGGTATGCTACTACCTGCGCGCCCCGCCTCTCATAGTACCCCACCGGACAAACCACCGGTGCCTCAGGAGGTGGTCAGGCGCCTCTTGCCTATGGATTCTCCTCTACCTCCCAATGCTCTCCTTTGTCCCCTGTGGACCCTCCGGGTCCTATCAGGGCGACCATCCCCTTTGCCTGGGATAGAGCGTGGGTGAGAGTTTTAATCCTCTCCTGACAGGGACCGTGATCTGCAAACTCACTGCCACTGGCCACTTTATCGGCTGCCTGTTCGTCTTTTAATTTATTCTCCAGTTCCCAAATTTTCTGGGTGTGCCGAAAATTCTGTTCCCGGAGGGACCCCTCACTACCCTTGGCCTCAGTGACCTGACACTGAAGATAGTCCCGGCTATTTCGGAAGGTCTCCTCCAACTGCCGGTTCCTTTGCTGCTCCCCAGCTAATTCGGCCAGCAGGTTGTCCCCAACCACAGCCCGGATAGCAGAGAGCTCCTCTGATTTCTGAAGACTCTGTTCCAAGTCCTTCACCCGCTGGTCGAGCTTTCGGACTTGGCGGGTGAGGCAGATAAGCCAGATGGCCTTTTCCACCCTGTGGTTGTGGTCCTTCCTTGCTGTCCACTGTTCAGCAGCATCCACTGGGCGCTCTGCCCGAGTGAGGGCTTGCACCCAAGGTTTGGCGAGGTTCACCTTGCCAAAAATGTATGAGGAAATTCTCTCCTCCATTTTAGTTTCCTCTCTTATCACCTCATCTGTTATATTAACATCTCCTGTTTGCTTACGTCCCTTCGTGGTCGCCATGTTCTGTAAGGGGTTTTCACAGGGTTGTTATTGTGCCTTGGGTGTCTCTCTCTGAGCTTCTGCCCTCTCAGCTTATGCCTGGCCTGTGAGGTACCCTGAGTGCTGCAAGAGTACCCCTGGAGAGACTGTGTCCACAGCTTATGAAGGGGGTTTTGAGACTCGTACGTCCCCACAGCTTATGCCTAGCCTGTGAGGCATCTGTGAGTGTCAAACACTCCTAACCCCTTCTTCCCTAGCCTGTGACACACAGTTGAGCGTTTTCGAGGCGCTCCTAGCTTCCCTTACACGGTTCTGACATAAGACTCACGATCAGGAGATGTAATACAATAGAACTGAGACAAGGTGATTCCAAGAGGAACTTTAGACTTCCAATTTATTTGACTAGGTGTAACTCAACAAACAGCAATACACCAACAAAACAATCCCCCTAAATCCCACTAAAACAGACCCAACGAAAATCTTTACACCAGTTTAGTAGTACAATGCCCAACCTCCCACCTTTCCTGGCCTAACTGAGTTGGGAGTTCTGGGGACCAGAGGTTATACTCACTACTATGCCTTCCGCAGTCTGGTGGTTTGTTTCTTCTATCCTTTGGTGTCCTCGGACACTGGTTTTCCTTCAATGTCGAGAGGCTTGTGGTTGTGGTTATTGAATCACGAGGGCAGGGAAAATCATCACTCCCTGCTACTACGTCAGAAACCCCTTTTTTATAGCCAGATTATCCAGTCTGCCTCTCCTGCTGAAGTCGATTCTTCTCATTGGTGGACTTTTGATTTTGAAAAATGCAGCAGTTTAAGGTTTTTAGTTTTTTTTCCCACTGATCTTAACCTACTCAAGGTTTGAGTGGGTGTTGATTGCATTGGCCTCCTGTAGCCATTATGCTAGTCTTAACCTGAGCCAGATATTTCTATGCCTGATGAAAAAGGTGTTGGAATATGTATGTGGC
Source organism: Pristiophorus japonicus (assembly GCF_044704955.1). Lineage (NCBI taxonomy): Eukaryota > Metazoa > Chordata > Chondrichthyes > Pristiophoridae > Pristiophorus > Pristiophorus japonicus. The sequence goes on along the minus strand of NW_027252362.1, from coordinate 590,868 downwards.
ATTGTTTAAATGCTAATGTTTTCAAGGGGCAAGTTTCGAGGGTGTACAGTTCCCAGACAATTTGATTAGTTCCAATGTCCAAACTGGCCCTTTTGATATTGACTCCACCCCTTTTCTTGCAGACCCAACATACACCTTTTAAAAAATCCCAAATTCGATTAAAGTTCGTCGTTACTTCCATGTGCACTTTAGGATTTCAAACTTTCTGGTAGATACTTCCAAATTAAATTCCCTTTCCTATGAGTCCAAACACTGGGCGGGGGGGGTGTCTCCATGAATGCACCTCTTTTATCCCCTGCAGGCCTTGTCTGCTCTTTTAAAATTAATTTGTGTCCCAAAGTTTTCCTTCCATCGGTTTCAATTCACAGCACAGACTGATCCCACAGCCCTTTTCCTTCTGGGTAAAATGAGGGGGTTTTCGTCCTCCCCTACACATTGGAGAATTGTATTATATGTGGGTTACTAACCGGTGTTGAACACCAGACTCCAGTACCCATGGATTGCTAGGTTTATCTGTCACTAGAGAATTATTCTGAATGTGAGTCACCTATAGAATGACATATTATATACAGCACAGAAATAGCCCATTTGGCGTTTATATTCCACTCGAGCCTCCTCATGTCTTTTCACATCTAACTCTATCAGTGTAACTCTCTATTCCCTGATTCCTCAGTTACTTATCTAGCCTCCCCTTAAATTAATCTATACTTTTCGCCTCAACTACTTCCTCACCAATCTCTGTGTAATGACACTTTTGCTGAATTCCCCACTTGGTTTCTTGGTGACTCTCTTATATTGATAGTTCCAGTGTTGTTCTTCCCCACACGTGAACACACTCTCTCTGTGTCAACTCAATCAAAACCTTTCATCATATTATACACCTCAATTAGGTCACACCTCAGACTTCGCTTTTCAAAAGAAAAGAGATCCAGTCTCTTCATCCCTTTCTGATAGGTATAAAGTCGTATTTCTGGTATCATTCTTGTAAATCGTGTTTGCAACCTCTCCAGTGCCTCTATATCCTTTTTATAAGGATATAAAGGCAAGAAACAAAAAGGGCCACTGAATATAAAAGGGCTGCAGGAGGGGTCAAAACTAAAAATCATGGTTTAAAAACTAGGATGAAAACACTCTACCTAAATGCACGCAGCATTCGAAATAAAGTAAATGAGATGATGGCACAAATCATTACAAATGGGTATGATTTGGTGGCCATTACAGAAACATGGTTGCAGGGTGACCAAGACTGGGAATTAAACATACAGGGGTATCTGACGATTCAGAAAGATCGACAAGAAGGGAAAGGAGGTGTGGTAGCTCTGTTGATAAAAGATGATATCAGGGCAGTTGTGAGGGATGATATTGGCTCCTATGAACAAAATGTTGAATCATTGTGGGTGCAGATTAGAGATAGTAAGGGGAAAAAGTCACTGGTCAGCGTAGTTTATAGGCCTCCAAATAATAACTTCACGGTGGGGCGGGCAATAATCAAGGGAATAATGGAGGCATGTGAAAAAGGAACGGCAGTAGTCATGGGGGATTTTAACCTACATATCGATTGGTCAAATCAAATCGCACGGGGTAGCCTGGAGGAGGAATTCATAGAATGCATACGGGATTGTTTCTTAGAACAGTATGTAACAGAACCTACAAGGGAGCAAGCCATCTTAGATCTGGTCCTGTGTAACGCGACAGGAAAAATAAATGATTTCCTAGTAAAAGATCCTCTCGGAATGAGTGATCACAATATGGTTGAATTTACAATACAGATTGAAGATGAGGAAGTTGTGTCAGAAATGAGCATACTATGCTTAAACAAAGGGGACCACAGTGGGATGAGGGCAGAGTTGGCTAAAGTAGACTGGAAGCAAGGACTAAACGGTGGCACAATTGAGCAACAGTGGAGGACTTTTAAGGAGCTCTTTCATAGTGCGCAACAAAAATATATTCCAGTGAAAAAGAAGCGCGGCAAGAGAAGGGATAACCAGCTGTGGATAACCAAGGAAATAAAGGAAAGTATCAAATCAAAGACCAATGCGTATAAGGTGGTCAAGGTTAGTGGGAAACTAGAGGATTGGGAAAATTTTAAGCAACAGCAAAGAATGACTAAAAAAGCAATACAGAAAGGAAAGATAGATTACGAAGGTAAACTTGCGCAAAACATAAAAACAGATCGTAAAAGCTTTTACAGATTTATAAAACGGAAAAGAGTGACTAAAGTAAATGTTGGTCCCTTAGAAGATGAAAAGGGGGATTAATAATGGGAAATGTGGAAATGGCTGAGACCTTAAACAATTATTTTGCTTCCGTCTTCACAGTGGAAGACACAAAAACCATGCCAAAATTTGCAGGCCACAGGAATGTGGGAAGGGAGGACCTTGAGACAATCACTATCACTAGGGGGGTAGTGCTGGACAGGCTAATGGGACTGAAGGTAGACAAGTCCCCTGGTCCTGATGAAATGCATCCCAGGGTATTAAAAGAGATGGCGGAAGTTATAGCAGATGCATTCGTTATAATCTACCAAAATTCTCTGGACTCTGGGGAGGTACCAGCGGATTGGAAAGCAGCTAATGTAACGCCTCTGTTTAAAAAAGGGGGCAGACAAAAGGCAGCTAACTATAGGCCGGTTAGTTTAACATCTGTAGTGGGGAAAATGCTTGAAACTATCATTAAGGAAGAAAGAGCGGGACATCTAGATCGGAATAGTGCAATCAAGCAGACGCAGCATGGATTCATGAAGGGGAAATCATGTTTAACTAACTTATTGGAATTCTTTGAGGAGATAACGAGCATGGTGGATAGAGGTGTACCGAGTGATGTGGTGTATTTAGATTTCCAAAAGGCATTCGATAAGGTGCCACACAAAAGGTTACTGCAGAAGATAAAGGTTCGCGGAGTCAGTGGAAATATATTAGAATGGATAGAGAATTGGCTGGCTAACAGAAAGCAGAGAGTCGGGATAAATGGGTCCTTTTCCGGTTGGAAATCAGTGGTTAGTGGTGTGCCACAGGGATCAGTGCTGGGACCACAACTGTTTACAATATACATAGATGACCTAGAAGAGGGGACAGAGTGTAGTGCAACAAAATTTGCAGATGACACTAAGATTAATGGGAAAGCGGGTTGTGTAGAGGACTCAGAGAGGCTGCAAGGAGATTTGGATAGGTTAAGCGAATGGGCTAAGGTTTGGCAGATGGAATACAATGTCGGAAAGTGTGAGGTCATCCACCTTGGGGAAAAAAAAACAGTAAAAGTGAATATTATTTGAATGGGGAGAAATTGCAACATGCTGTGGTGCAGAGGGACCTGGGGGTCCTTGCGCATGAATCCCAAAAGGTTAGTTTGCAGGTGCAGCAGGTAATCAGGAAGGCGAATGGAATGTTGGCCTTCATTGCGAGAGGGATGGAGTACAAAAGCAGGGATTTCCTGCTGCAACTGTATGAGGTATTGGTAAGGCCGCACCTGGAGTACTGCATGCAGTTTTGGTCACCTTACTTAAGGAAGGATATACTAGCTTTGGAAGGGGTACAGGGACGATTCACTAGGCTGATTCCAGAAATGAGGGGGTTACCGTATGATGATAGATTGAGTAGACTGGGTCTTTACTCATTGGAGTTCAGAAGGATGAGGGGTGATCTTATAGAAACATTTAAAATAATGAAAGGGATAGACAAGATAGAGGCAGAGAGGTTGTTTCCACTGGTAGGGGAGACCAGAACTAGGGGGCACAGCCTCAAAATACGGAGGAGCCAATTTAAAACCGAGTTGAGAAAGAATTTCTTCTCCCAGAGGGTTGTGAATCTGTGGAATTCTCTGCCCAAGGAAGCAGTTGAGGCTGGCTCATTGAATGTTTTCAAGTCAAAGATAGATAGATTTTTAACCAATAAGGGAATTAAGGGTTACGGGGAGAGGGCGGGTAAGTGGAGCTGAGGCCACGACCAGATCAGCCATGATCTTATTGAATGGCGGAGCAGGCTCGAGGGGCTAGATGGCCTGCTCCTGTTCCTAATTCTTATGTTCTTATGTTCTTATAACACGGCGATGAGAATTGTACAGTGTACTGCAAGTGTGGTCCAACGAAGGTTTGATACCAGTTCAGCAGAACTTCACTTCTTTTCAATACTATCCATCTTGAATTAACCCTTGGTGCTCCATTTTCTTTTTATGGATGTATCCACGACTTGTCCCCAAACACCGCAAGCTCTGACCTTATACATTATTCTCATATGTGGTACCTCATCAAAGACTTTTTGGAGATTAAATATATTATATCGACCACATTGCCCTGGTCTACTCTCCTTGTTACTTCTTCAATGAAATCAAAGAAGTTGGTCAAGCAAGACTTTTGCTTTTGAATCCACGCTGATTATACATTATTATATTTTTGGTTTATAGATATTCTTCTATTCTCTACTTTAGCAGAGATTCCATTATTTTCCTACCACCGAAGTTCCACTGACTGGTCTATAGTTCCCCGGACATGTTCTATCTCCCATCTCAAATATAAGTATTACGTTAGCTATCCGCCATTCCTCTGACACGACACATTTTTCAAACTAATCATTAAATATTTGTAATAGTGCTCCTGCTATCTCTTTACTGAATTATTTTAAAGTGTATGGATGTAATCCATCCAGATCAGGGGTTCAATCCTCCTTTCATTTGGTTCGTTCATTTAATATTTCTGCTCTTTATTTATTGCAGTTATATAATTTCCCATACATTATTCCACCGTCATGTCCACCTGCCCTGTGTCCCTGGAAAATACAGAGGCAAAGTAATTATTTCATATTTTATGTAATTTTTCCTTCGCTCCATGTGATTTAATCTTGTCCATTGATTTGTGGCCCTATTCCCATCCGACATTCTTTTTTAAGTGAATGTGCCTGTAGAAAGTTAGATGAGCGATTATGTTATCGGCCACCTAATAGTGTGAAGGATAAAGAGGTGTAAATTTAGATAAAATGCAGAAAGATTCAAGATCTGTCGTGATAATGTGGGACTTCAACGTAAACTGGGAAAATAACCATGCAAAGGGAAAATGCAGGGGAGGATTTCCTGAAATCTGTATTAGAACTTTCTCCATCAGTATGTTTCCAGCACGATGAGGTAGAAAGCAGTTCTGGATCTCGGAAATGGATTAAGTAGAGCATGTTTCTGTGGAGGAGCATTGAGGAAACAGTGATCACAATATCATTAGGTTTAGAGTAGTTATGGAAAAGGAGAAGGTATAATCATGTGTGAAAATACCCAACTGTAGGAGGACTAATTTTATGAGTTGAAAGGGATCCGGCCCAGGTAGATTGAAACCAAAGATTTATCGGTAAAACAGTAAATGCACATTGGGAGACTTTCAAAAAGGAGATAGATCGGGTAACGACTAGACACGTTCTCATGCAGGGTGCAGAAATAGCATGATAGCTAGCTACAGCTCGGTGGATGAATGAAGATCAACTAAAACACAAAAACGGAAGCTTGTGATAAACTTCAGGCTCATATTTCAGTAGAGAACCAAGCACAATACAGAATGTACAGAGAAGGACTATCAAAGGAGGAGGAAGTAGAATCAGCAGAAAAACAGGATATTCGCCCATAGTACTTATCTGAGGAAGGACACACTTGCCTTGGAGGTGGTGCAACAGAGGTTCAACAGATTGATTCCTGGGATGAGAGGGCTGTCCGATGAGGAGAGATTGTGTAGAATATGCCAATTCTCTCTTGGGTTTCGAAGAATCTGAGGTGATCTCGTTGAAACGGACAATATTCTGAAGGGGATTGACAGGGTAGATGTTGAGAAGCCTGGCTAGCTCAGTCAGTCGAGCATGAGACTCTTAATCTCAGGATCGCGGGTTTGAGCCCCAAGTTCGTCAATTACAGTTCCTTAAAATTTATGTTGCTTTCACAGGAAAACATCATTATGAGCCTATTTTCTTCTTTTGCACAATGAAAGAAATGCGAACTGAGGGAGAGTTGATAATTTAATCATCTGTTCTGTGCTCTGCATAAGAACACAAGAACCAGGAGCAGGAGTCGGCCATTTGGCCCTTCGAGCCTGCCTTCTTTTGCACTGAAACAAATTATAACCGTGAGTTTAAATTAGCAGTGCGAGATATTTACAGGGCACCTTTCAATGCTTCACAAAACCATTCCTTTCGCTACAGCCACCCGGGATCGTTTCCCGGTTTGGGAAGTAACTTTGATATCACCGTTTGTAATTGAAGTGGAGTAATTTTATTATGTTAGATGGATGTCCCAAAGCACTTCAGAGTGGTGTCAAAACAAATGAGTTTGCAATTAAAAACACTGAATGTCAGGAGTGCGATTTTAACCCACGCCTCCAGAGGAGACTGCGACCTGAACGCAGCACCTCAGACCGCTCGGCCATCCTGACTGTTGATGCTTCAGTTACAAGTTATTACTCAGGAAAGTTTCGGACCGGGCGCTTGTTCAGTGTTGCTGGAAGGCCCAGTGATCGGGATATCCTCTCCCCCGGTTTTCCTGAGCCTGTGATCGGTGCACGGGCAAGTTTGGCCCGGGTCTGAGGTAACTTACATCCCAGGGATGGACAATAACCCTCTGAGCTCTGGCACTGGGGAAAAGCGAATAATTAATGAGCTGTTTGTGGGTTTCAAATGCAACTTAGATTTGATGGACGAAACCGATAGTGTTGTTTCACAGAATGAAAGAAATGCAAACAGGGACAATCGAAATTTCAATAACTGAACTTTAATAATTAGTGAAACTTTATAACCCTTGATGAAGTTTTATCCCCGATCTGATTTTACACACTCTGTATTTGAGTAGATTAGTTTTAAAATGTTCATTGCTCATGCGACAATGTATCCTGGACTGCTTTTGTTCAATTTTATTGCAGACAAGCTTTTGCTTCACAAATAATGTTTCCGCCCAGGCTCGCAACAGAGACCTTTCGCATTTGAGGCAAACAAGATAACCACTACACTACGGAAACTGCTGCTCAGCTCAGTGCCCAGAGAGAAGTGTTCAGCAACAAGCTGAAATGCTCAATCCCTCTCTCTGCAAAAAGTTCCATTCACAAACATTTCTCTGACCAGAACTGCACCAAACAACAATGTTCTCCTTTCAAAGTAATTAAGCTTCCCAATTTCCACATCTGCAATTTTAAGGACAAGAACTCAAAGCGCTTTGCGATCAGAAAATTGCCGGAAACCCCTGTGGTTAATGACAGGGCTTTTGATGGTTGATTTCTGTACACACTTTGTGTTATGTATTTAACCCTTGGCCACCTGTATCACACCACCACCAGAGGGCCGACCTGTTGGAGTCCCAAGGGATTCCAGCATCCATTGGGAGCATGGTATATAAGCACTCTGGAGTCTTATTAAAGGAGCTAATGTCACACTTACTCATTGTTCACAGTACTCAGTTTCATTCTTTATTATGAGCGTATCAATTGGCGACGAGACAACGAACAACCACGTGAAAATGCAAGTAACAGTTGGTACAACTTGATAACAGCACAGCTGGCAATGGTTGCGGAATATATTCGTGCAGCCAAAACGCACAATGACAACCTGGAACTGCACGGCACCACATCCTCAGGGAAAAACAATTAAAGGCTTTGTCCCTGAATGGGCTACGATCCACCAACCTTGCAGTTAATAGCTGAACGCACTAATCCATTGCACCACAGAGACTGATAGATGCACATATTGCGAGACATCCCTGTGATATCTTCACATAGCACAGCACACACAGCTTCCTAACATGCAGGCTGCTCTCTCGGAACTCTCCGGAAAGACCCTGTTCTGTTTAATGATTAACTGTACAGTTGCAGTACACAATATGTCCACATCCACAGTGTGGAGCTACAAGCATTACATGCTTACAGACATGACAATCCCAAACGAGGGTGTCAGTCAGTTAAAGCTTCAGATTGCTCTGACAGGGATGGAACTTGTCCACTCTCAGTTGTACTTTTCCAAAATAAAGGGTGGGACATTCATTGTGGATGTGTGGAAGCAGTCTGGTCCCGCACACTGCAGACACTTCCATGTCACCGCCACCCAGCTCTCCCACAACCGGTGTGATCTACCTTCCAGCCTTCCGGTGCCTTGTCTGTGACGAAGTATTCTGACTGTCCCGAAGCCGGTATCCTTTGTCATCAATCGGGTTTTAAGTTGTTTCGGTAATTTTTACCTGCTGGACAGTCGAGGCACAAATTGTAGAGTGGAACACTTGCGTGGACCCCGGTTTTCCAGTGGTTGATTTTCCTGGTTGGGTCCGTCGGTCGCAGTGGTCCAGTTGATGCCTGTTACCAAGTCAGTTGGTATTGATGTTCCACTGATTGGTTTTTTGAAGTTGTTTTCTCCGATGTCGTGATGTCTCTTCCTGTGTTATCTCGCCGTGTGCTCTCGATCTTGATCTTGTTGTTCCAAAGTAATGGTCAGAAAAATAGGTTGCTCTTGGTACGATAGACCCCCAGTTATACTCTGAGAGGCTGCTTAATCTTCGTGCCAAATCTAACGTTTCTTTTGTTTAAGTTTTTCTGCCCATTGATTTAAGTGGTCTTCTTTGTATAAGTTTTGGCGGACTAGCTAACTGAGACTTGATTAAATGTTTTAATCTGGTGTTGATAGACTTTGGGATGGTGATACTCCTTATTTATGAACTGATGAACTCTTGTCCATTGTAATAGCACTGCTTTGGCTTCGGGAAGTCTGGACTGAGCCAGATATTTCTATACTTGTTTAAAAGGTGTTGGAATATGGATGTGACATTTGGGTCCTGTGGGTGGGGTGGATAATGTTTCTTCCGTGGTCGATTGTTTAAATGCTAATGTTTTCTGGGAGCCTGACTACGGTTAAACAGCTCCCCCAGACAAACTGATTAGCTACAATATCCAAACTCTAAATCCCACCCCTCTGTCAATGCAGCTTTTCTCCACAGGCCCAAACATGCCTTTTAAAATCCCAAACTTGGTTAAGAATTGTAGAATTCCTCCATATACTTTTTAGAATCCCAAACTTTATGTTTAATATTCCTAAATTGAATTTCCTTTTCAGTGAGTCCAAACACTGGGGGGTTTTCATGAATTTTGGAATCTACATTGGCAGTCCCTCAGAATCGAGGAAGACTTGCTTCCACTCCTAAAGTGAGTTCTTTGGTGGCTGAACAGTCCAATACTAGAGCCACAGACCCTATCACAGGTGGGACAGATAGTCGTTGAGGGAAGGGATGGGTGGGACAGGTTTGCCGAATGCTCTTTCTGCTGTCTACACTTGATTTCTGCATGCACTCGGCGATGAGACTCGAGGTGCTCAGCGCCCTCTCGGATGCACTTCCTCCACTTAGGGTGGTCTTGGGTCAGGGGCTCCTGAGTGTCAGTGGGGATGTTGCACTTTATCAGCGAGGCTTTGAGTGTGTCCTTGTAGAGTTTCTGCTGCCCACTTTGGCTCGTTTGCCATGAAGGAGTTCCGAGTAGAGCACTTGCTTTGGGAGTCTCGTGTCTGGCATGCGGACTATGTGGCCTGCCCAGCGGAGCTGATCGAGTGTGGTCAGCGCTTCAAAGCTGGGGATGTTAGCCTGAATAAGGCTGTTGATGTTGGTGCTTCTGTCCTCCGAGAGGATTTGTAGGATCTTGCGGAGACATCGTTGGTGATATTTCTTCAGCAACTTGAGGTGTCGACTGTGCATGGTCAATGTCTCTGAGCCTTACAGGAGGGCAGGTATTACTACAGCACTGTAGACCATGAGCCTGGTGGCAGTTTTGATGGCCTGGTCTTCAAACATTCTTTTCCTCAGGCGGCCGAAGGCTGCACTTGCGCATGGAGGCCGTGTTGAATCTCGTCGTCGATGCCTGCTCTTGTTGATAGGAGGCTCCCGAGATATGCGAAGTGGTCCATGGTGTCCAGGGCCGCGCCGTGGATCTTGATGACTGGGGGGTAGTGCTGTGCGGTGAGGACAGGCTGGTGGAGGACCTTTTTCTTACGGATGTTTAGCGTAAGGCCCATGCTTTCATACGTCGCAGTAAATACGTCGACTATGTCCTGGAATTCAGCCTCTGTATGTGCGTGGACGCAGGCCTTGGTGAGGCCTCACCTGGAATATTGTGTACAGCTTTGGTCTCCTAATCTGAGGAAGGACATTCTTGCTATTGAGGGAGTGCAGCGAAGGTTCACCAGACTGATTCCCGGGAGGGCAGGACTGACATGTAAAGAAAGACTGGATCAACTAGACTTTTCTTCACTGGAATTTAGAAGAATGAGAAGGGATCGCAGATAAACATATACAGGTCTGATGGGATTGGACAGGTTAGGGGCAGGAAGTATGTTCCCGATGTTAGGGAAGTCCAGAACCAGGGGTCACAGTCTAAGGACAAGGGGTAAGCCATTTAGGACCGAGATGAGGAGAAACATCTTCACTCAGAGAATTCTGAACCTGTGGAATTTTCTACCACAGAAAGTTGTTGAGGCCAATTCGTTGGATATATTCAAAAGGGAGTTAAATGTGACCATTACGGCTAAAGGTATCAAGGGTGTGGAGAGAAAGCAGGAAAGGGGTACTGAGGTGAATGATCAGTCATGATCATATTGAATGGTGGTGCAGGCTCGAAGGGCCGAATGGCCTAATCCTGCACCTGTTTTCTTTGTTTTTATGTTTCTATGTTTCTATGCAAAGCACAGAAAAAAATGGTTGAAGTATCGACTCTGCCTCAGTTAGCATTTCTTTCATTGTGCAAAATAAGGTGACGGGTTAATTAATGATGCAATCCCGTGAAAGCAACACAGAAGTTGAACAAAAAAACATACGGTGACTGGCAGGTGAGCGCTGCTTCTGACACCCGGTGGGAATGGGCGGGGATTTTAAAGCCCCTTGTATTGTGAAACCTTCATATAGTCAAACATTTCCGATGTGCTGTATCGACCTCGTAGCGCAACGGTAGCGCGTCTGACCCCAGATCACGTCGAGGTCACTGTTCTTCAGGGTAATTCGGGAATTAATATTTTCTTTGCTGTTTGGCAATAACCAGACCCTTGCTCCAAGGTTTGTCTCACTGTTTCCCCGGTGTCAGGCAGAGATACGCCTGCTGCCCTCATTTATTTCATGTGACAGGACACAAAAGTTCAAAATAAACCTGCAGTTGGCCACATATTGCCTTAAATAGTCAGGATGGCCGAGCGGTCCAAGGTTCTGTGTTTAGGTCGCAGTCTCCTCTGGAGGTGTGGGTTCACATCATACTTCTGACACTTCCTGTTTTTAATCATTAAGTGAAACTCATTGTTTGACACCACGACCAACGCCTAAAAAGTGGGATTTTGCAGTCCACCTGCTCGCTTAACACTTCCGTCTGACCTGGTGCTGAAAGTGGAGATGTTTCCGCAGTGTAGCGGTTAACATGTTCGCCTCACATGTGAAAGCTCACCAGGCGGGATTATTTTCTGGAGGTTTCTCCTCATGCATGCTCAGGGGCGAGTTTGTTCTCCTGTGAAATGTCATAAGATCATAAGCATGTAAGGATTAGGGGCCAGACAAGGCCATTCGTCCCCTTGAGCCTGGTCCACCATTCAAGAAGATCCTGGCAGTTCCTCGACAGCAAGTTTAAACATCTGGGGCAGAGCTGTAATCAACGACAAAAAGGTGCATTTTGCAGAAGCCCAGCTAAATCAGTCAGTAGATCATGAGATTCTAAATCTCAGGGTCAGAGGTGCGAGCCCACATTTGGTGATTATTTTTCATCGAATTATATAATCAGAAGTTTACAGCACGGAAGGAGGCCATTTCGGCCCATCGTGACCGTGCCGGCCAATAACAGGCTCTCCAGTCTAATCCCACTTTCCAGCTCTCGGTCCATAACCCTGCAGGTTACGGCACTTCAGGTGCACATCCAAGCACTTTTTAAATGTGGTGAGAGTTTCTGCCTCTCCCACCCTTTCAGGCAGTGAGTTCCAGACCCCCACAACCCTCTGCGTGAAGAAATTTCCCCTCAAATCCCCCCTACACCTTCTACCAATGACTTAAAATTTATGCCCCATGGTTGTTGACCCCTCTGCTTAGGGAAATGGGCCCATTCTGTCCACTATATCAAGGCCCCTCATAATTGTATACACTTCAATGATGCCTCCCCTCAGCCCACTTTGTTCCAAGAAAAACAACCCAGCCTATCCAATCTGTCCTCATAGCTAAGATTCTCCACTCCCGATAACATCCTCGAAATCTCCTCTGTAAGTCTCCAGTGCAATCACAGTCTTCTTCCTGTAAAGTGGTGATGAGAACTGCACGCAGTACTCCAGCTGTGGCCTAAACAGTGTTTTATATTCAAGTATAATCCACCTGCTCTCTTATTCTAGGCCTCGGCTAAAGAAGGCCGGCATTCTTTTTGTCTTCTTAACCAGCTAATCCACCTGGCCTGCTACCTTAAGGGATCTGTGGACATGCACTCCCAGGTCGCTTTGTTCCTCTACAATTCTCAATGTCGTACCATTTAATGTTTAATCTCTTTCTATTGTGTCTGTAAGCACTCAGGTAATGACTCCATGAGGCAAGGTATTGTACTTGAACTGTGGTGACCTTAGTCCATTTATTGCAGTTCCTGAGTGAGGGTACATTATGGTGAGCTCAGTTTTATACCTGGTTACCTGTCGTGTACCGGTGACCCCGAGGTCTCCACCAGTTGCACCCTCTGGTGGTACAGGCATCGTATATACAGTGTGAAGGTACATCCAGTAGTCTTATGTAACTGTACATTGAGTGTACAGGGAGTATACTTATATTATACAGACACAACATCACTCTCCCCTAAGTCTTGTGCCACTTGCCTTTGCATTGTGTGCTCTGGCCCGAGACTTGAGTGCCCAAAGCCCTTGCACCTTGGCTATGCTTTGGCTTGGTTCTCTCCCTGTGGACCCCCAAGTCCTTATTACCACGATATTGGGAAATGTTCAGCAGTGGATGGTTGAAGGTTGCAGTGGGGGTTTAGTGGGTTCTGGGTGTGATCCATGTGTGTCCATGGCTACATACATCAATTCCCCCCCCTGCACCCTCCCCCCCCCATACATAGACCCTGTGTGTGGCTCAACACCTGCATGTGCAGACCTGTACAGATAGAAAGAACAAAAAAACATCGGATTAGTTACATCACTGTTTGGGTTCTACAGTAGTGGAACAAGTACATTTTACAGGTAAGGTACATACGTGGTATCACAGTCTTGCCCCTGGGTTGTGTAGGTGCAGATGGGTGAGGTCACTAGTTCCAGAGTAACCAGACTGTGTCCAGAATGTCTGATGACGGAGCTGTGTCCCCTGCCAGCTGGGTGGGCTCAGATCGCTCACCTGGCTGAGTCTCAGAGCCTTTGCCGTTGCCTAGTGATGGGCAGAGCCACAGGAGTGTGTGCTTCCTTGTCCTCCTTTGAGGGCTGCGGTGTCTCCCTGCTGCTCTTCAGCGATAGTGGGAGCCTGGTCATCCCAGGACCTGTTGGGAGGGCAGGAGGGTGATATCCGCTCGCTCCCAGTACTGGCCCTGGTGGCCACAGAGTTAGAGCCGATCGGGGGCAGGGTACCTGTAGTGGTGCCTTTGACTTCCGCTGATCACTGGCCCTGCAGCTGGAATGCTCCCTCTGTGTGTGGCCACACTTCCTGGGGTATCACATTGGTCCCGGAGGGGCAGGCTACATGGTCGCTGGACCTGGGTGCTGACGGGAGGTTGCCCTTGGTTTTGTCGGCATGCTTGTAAATCCCAGCATCGCACGTCATCACTTCGTTTACTCTCACAATACATTGGTTCTGACCGCAATCGCCTGACTTATCATGATTAGTTACATTTACAAACTTGAAATTGTCAGTTACATCTTTTACATTTGTATCACCATCATCGCTGTATAAAGAGTGCAACTGTCCCTTTAATTGTGATGGGTTGCCGGTCTCCTTTAAGAGGGTCTTTCAATCTTTACCCCAATCCGGTTCGCCGCTCGGCATCACGTGTTGCTCCCTTGTGGTCTGGCTGCCGCCATCTTGACTTCAGGCCCTTCACCTCATGGTTCAGACGTCATCTTCTTTCTCTCCATGAGGTAGGCTGCGGTGATCCTTTTCTCCCCAGGCTCTGCCACGGATGACAGGAAGTTACCTTCTGCGTGAATTTTCTTCTCTGGAGTCCTGCCACTGGAGCCTGGAAGGTGAGGTCTGGTTGTTTGGGCTGGATCATCTCGCCGTTAGGTTGAGCGTTCTGTGTCGTCGCCTCACAGTCGAGTTGGGCGGTTGGTTTTTCAGGTGTTGTGCTGGATCCAACTTCGGGGTCATGGGGGATGTCGATCGCTGGAGGTTGGAGCTTTTCCCAGCTCCAATTGATCTTTTTCATCCACCTTCTTCCGAATAGCTTTGGACCATCCCCATTAACGATCCACAAATGTAACCTGTGCATCTCGCCGCCATGGGACACCTGGACATCCACGCTGCCAACGACTGGGATGTATCGTTTGTGCAGGTGAGCAGTTTCACTTCGATCGGGATCATTTTAGGTCGTTCGATTGGATTGTCCCAGAGTTTCTCAAAGGCTGCCTGATTCATCAGTGACTGGCTCGCCCCTGTGTCCACCTCCATCGTGACTGGAACATAGTTGACTTCAACTTCCATTTTCACCGGGGAACTCTCGGTTGGGCAGGTTAACACTCCGTACACCTCATCATCGCTGGACTCCGGATGATCAGCCAACTCTTCATCGACTCGGTGTGTACGATTTCTCTTGCATATTCGCTGGAGGTGGCCCTTCATGTTACAGCCTTTGCAAGTATAGTCTTTATAGCAGCACTGGTGGGCCCTGTGATTTCCTCCACAGCGCCAGCATGGGGTTGGCCGGTTGGCCACATGTGGCGGACTCAGGATCCTGGGACTCGGGGTTCTGTTCTCTCTTCCCTGAGAGAGACTGCTAGCAGCAGCCCTGCCTCTAAAAGGCACCTTTCGGTTCACAGTACTTGCCGGGTTAGAGTCCTGGGGGTGAGACATCCACTTGGAATCGCAGGCCGAGATCATGAACGCCTGGCTCACGTTAATTGCCTTCTGCAGGGTGACCGTGGTGTCCGCAGAGAGCAGCTTGTGGAGAAGGCCCTTGTGATCGATTCCAATAACAAAGATGTCCCTTAGTGGTGAGTTGAGGTGATCACTAAAATCACATGGTGCAGCCAATCGTCTCAGGTCTGCAGCATATTTTGCGATTTCTTGCCCTTCGGATCCACCGGTGGGGAGAGAACCGGTGTCTGGCTGTGAGGATGCTCTCTTTAGGTTTGAGCTGTTCCTGTACCAGCGTTACGAGCTCAAGATATGTTATTGTCTTCTCTGGGACTAGCAGGTCCCTGACAAGGCCATAGACGGTGGGCCCACAACTAATCAGCAGGATAGCTCTGCACTTATCAGCCAGCGAGGTCGGGTCGTCTCCCCCCATGTCATTTGCAATAAAGAAGTGTTCAAGCCTTTCCACAAAGGCCTTCCAATCTTCCCCATCGGCGAATTGCTCAAACGTGCCAAGGTTAGCCATTGTCACATGGAAATTCGTATTCTCGTCACCAGTTATTGTGTCTGTAAGCACTCTAGTAATGACTCCACGAGGTAAGGTATTGTACTTGAACTGTGGTGACCTTAGTTCACTTATTGCAGCTCCTGAGTGAGGGTAGTGTTCTGTGAGCTCCCTTTTATACCTGGTTACCTGTTGTGTACAGGTGACCCCGAGGTCTCCACCAGTTGCACCCTTTGGTGATACAAGCATAGTGCATACAGTGTGAAGATACATCCAGTGGTCTTATGTAACTGTACATTGAGTGTACAGGGTGTATACTTATTTTATACATGCACAACAAAGATCATCGGTTAATTAATGGTGTTTTCCCGTGAAAGCAGGATAAAATTTAACAATGATTTAATTTCTGCATTTAGAAAGACATGGGTTAATCACGGATAGTCAGCATGGATTTGTTCAGGGAAGGTTTTGTCTGACTCACTTGATTAAATTTTTTGAGGAGGTAACCAAGTGGATCGATGAGGGCAGTGCGTATGATGTAGTGTATAAGGATTTTTGCAAAGCTTTCGCCAAGTTCCCACATGGAAGACTGGTCACGAAAGTAAAAGCCCATGGGATCCAGGGCAAAGTGGCAAGTTGGATACAAAATTGGCTCAGAGGCAGGAAGCAAATGGTAATGTTTGATGGGAGTGTTTGGGACTGGAAAGATGGTTCCAGTGGGGTTCCACAGGGCTCATTGCTAGGTCCATGACTTTTAGTGGTAACATCAATGATCTAAACTTAAATATAGGACGTCTGATTAAAACGGTTTCAGGTGACACTAATTTAATCCAGAGAAGTGTGAGGCTGTGCATTTGGGGAGGGCAAACAAGGAAAGAAACACACATTAAATGGTCGGACATTGAGAAGTGTGGAAGAACAAAGGGACCTTGGAGTGCATGTCCACAGATCCCTGAGGGTAGCAGGCCAGTTGGATAAGGTGGGTAAGAAGACACACGGAATGCTTACCTTTATTGGCTGAGGCATGGGATAGAAGAGCAGGTTGGTTATGCTTGAAATGTATAAAACACTGGTTCAGCCACAGCTGGAGTATTGCATGTAGTTCTGGTCACCGTATTACAGTAATTATGTGACTGTACGAGAGGGTACAGAGGAGATTTACGAGGATGTTGCCAGGTGTGGAGAATCTTAGCTATGAGGACAGATTGGATCGGCTGGGTTTGTTTTCATTGGAACAGAGGAGGCTGGGGGAGACAACATTGAGATGTATAAAATTATGAGGGGCGTAGATATAGTGGATAGCAGAGGGATCAACAATCAGGGGGCATATATTGAAAGTAATTGGTAGAAGGTTTAAAGAGGATTTGAAGGTAAAATTCTTCATGCAGAGGTTTGTGGGGGTCAGGAACTCGCTGCCTGAAAGAATGGCGGAGGTAGATACCACAAGTAAAAACTATTTGGATGTGCACCTGAAGTGCCGTAACCTGCAGGGTTGTGGACCCAGAGCTGGAAAGTGGGATGAAGCTGGATCGCCTCTTGTTGGCCGGGGTGGAAGTGATTGGCCAAAATGGCCTCCTTCTGTGCTGCAAACTTCTCTCAATCGATAATTCTATGAAAAATGCAAATGTCCAATGTGGGTGTCGAAACCACGACCCTGAGATTAAAAGTCTTATGTTTCACTGACTGAGCTCGCCAGGCTTCTGCCAAACATACCGTTCTCTCACTGATAGCAGACAGTCGCCTGCTGGCTCTGCCCCAGATGTTTAAACTTGCTGTCGAGGAACTGCCAGGATCTTCTTGAATGGTGGACCAGGCTCGAGGGGCCGAATGGCGTACTCCGGCCCCTAATTCTTACATGCTTATCATCTTATGAACTTTTCACAGGAGAACAAACTCGCTCCTGAGCATGCATGAGGAGAAAGCTCCAGAAAATATTCCCGTCTGGTGAGCTTTTGCCTGTGAGGCGAACGAGTTAACCGCGACACTGCGGAAACATCTCCACTTTCAGCACCAGGTCAGACGGAAATGTTAAGCGAGCAGGTGAACTGCTGAATCCCAGTTCTAAGGAGTTGGTCGTGGTGTCAAACAATGAGTTTCGCTTAATGATTAAAAATAATAAATGTCAGAAGTTGGATTCAAACCCACACCTCCAGAGAAAACTGCGATCTAATCACAGCACCTTCGACCGCTCGGCGGTGTGTGTGGCCACCTGCAAGTTGATTTGGAACTTGTGTGTCCTGTCACATGAATTAAATGAGGGCAGCAGGCGTATCTCTGCCTGACACCGGGGAAACAGTGAGACAGACCTTGGAACAAAGGTCTGGTTATTGCCAAACAGCAAAGAAAATATTAATTCTGAAAGAACAGTGACCCCGACGTGATTTGAACACGCAACCTTCTGATCGGGAGTCAGACGCGGACCATTGTGCCACGAGGCCTACACAATGTGTTTGAGATGTTCCTCTATATGAAGCTTTCACAATACAAGGGGCTTTCCCCGCCCATTCCCACCAGGTGTCAGAAGCAGTGCTCACCTGCCAGTCACCGTATGTTTTTTTCTTAAACTTTTGTGTTGCGTTTATGGAAAAGCATCATTAATTAACCCGTCACCTTCATTTGCACAATGAAAGAAATGCTAACTGAGGGATAGTCGATACTTCAAACATTTGTCCTGTGCATTGCGGAGCGGGCAGGGAAGTGGACCTGAGTCCATGATCGCATCGATCATGATCGTATTAAATGGTGGAGCAGGCTCGATGGGCGTATGACCGACTCCTGCTCATATTTCTTTTGTTCTTATGTTCTTCAGCATGTTGACCCATTTTACACACTGTATTGCCGATGTCACCAGGAATCTGGGGCAACTTTTGTCAAATTTAACAGCACCGGTTATTCCTTCCGTGCAGAGAAATTAGAATCAGTCGCGAAGATAAAATCCCATGGTGATCATTTTCAGATTCAACGCAGTAGGATTTCAAACAAAGTGAAAGAATTTTACAGTGAAAAGATTTGGAAGTTTTACTTGTATTTGTATCTTTAATTAAACTTTGTGGCATCTGACTCCCGTTCATGCCTCTGCTGAATAAGAAAGGAGGGTTTGACGTTGACCAGACTGCACTGCCCCTGATATTTGTGAGCTCATCCTTTATATTCAGTGGTTTCTCGCCCTTTGATGGGCTGCAGTGTAGCGGATATCACGTTGGCCTCACACGCGAAAGGTCCTTGGTGGATCCGTTTCCTCTCACTGAAAGTTATCTATTTATTGGTTAAATAAAGAGCAATTCAGGAATAAGGGAGCCTTTCTACCAGGAGAATAAATAGCAAATAAAAACAGCAAATGCTGGAAATCTCAGCAGGTCAGGCAGCATTTTCCAGGAGACTAAACTCTCCTCCGATTGTTCCCTTGTAGCAAGTTTAAACATAATGTTTCTACCCAGAATAAAACCGGGTACTTTTCACGTATAAAGCAAATGTGATAACCACTGCACTACAGAAACCTCTGGCACAGCAGCCCCAACAGAGGGGAGCTGACCAGTGAGATCCCTCTGTGCTGATCGGGAATGTGTTGGCTCACCTTAAACAACTTCTGTCCCACACTGAAAGTTCTCAATCCTTCTCCTCCGCTGCCCTTTACAGAAATGTCACGGATCACCCAGCCACCGTGTTCACTTCCACATCCTCACAGTGGGGCCACAGAGGCTCCTACTGTCTCCCCGCGATCAGTGAACTCACCCAGTTTACTAAATTAAACCCCGAACACGTGCCCGGCAAAGGGCAGGAGAAGCCAGATAGTCTGTAAGCTCGGTCTATCGCAGAAAGTATTGGTATTCATGGTGATTACAGCAATTATTAATCGTCTCACAAACCTCAATTATTTTTATGCGATGAATTGATCGAGAATTGAAACCAGTTTAGTGCGCCGGATCTTAATCCCTCGACCACCAGGGAACGGTTATGATACATGTAGATATATTTATATATATTTATATATGAACCTGAATATCAACGGCTCGCTACCTAGACCTCATGGTGCAACGGTAGTGCGTCTAACTTTGAGTGAGAGAAATTGTTCCACAGTGATACCCATTTCATCTTTTGTTCCCTTTTAAACACTAGAAACTGAGACAGGGGGAATAAATAGGGAAATAAAAGCACAGGGATAAAGACAAGAGGAAGAGAGAAGGGGAAAGATACTGTCCCCACCCAGAACTAATGCAGAAACCCCTCTGCTGCGCTCGGGGTGGCCACCCACAGTCATGATACACTAACGGGAGAACACCAGCGGCAGGTCGGGGCTATACAAGGAACGGCGAGCGGCCCTGGGAGCAGCTTGGAGGTCCCGGGAGACTGCTCCAGTGAGCAGTGCGAGCTGGTGCAGGAGGGCGGCGGCAGCGAAGTGTGACGTCATCAAAGTCCAGGTCGGTGATTGGAGCGTGGGCAGATACAGCAGGAGCGGCGAGATCGGGGCAAAGGAGCGGCGAGAGATTGTAGAGGGACGTGATCGGTGCCAAGCAGAGGCATGAATCAAGGCCAGGGGCCCAGGGTTAGCACGGGCCAGCCCACACTGCGATATGTGTGTGCACTGGGTCCGTGCAGCAGAGCTGGTCGCCTGTCGTCTTGCTTAACCCTTGCCACTGGACCAAGACCTCGCTCTGTCAAGCCCGTGTGATGGCTGGGGTGCAACGGCCACCACACGTAAAAAAAATCCACGCACAGGCATCTTCCACCCTTCGGGATGTCGTTCGGATCATTCATTGAAACACCTGTGAACTCATCCTTTTTCAGCGTGGAAGCAAGTCATCCTCGTTTCGAGGGACCGCCTATGATGATGATGATGGATACATTAACGTCCCAACAGCTCATTGACTGCAGGAGTGGGACCGTGCGGCGCTTCAGAAGATATGTCGAAAAGGCCAAGTCACTAATTTCGTCTCATGTGCTCCTTTGATCAAGAACAGCAACACACATTAAAAATGCTTCAATAATGGTTACATCTTATCTCCACATTTGCTAAGCAGGTGGTTTGTTGGTCTAGGGGTATGATTCTTGCTTCGTTGGTTGTTACTTGAAATTTGTAGAAAGATCCTGGTTTCAAATCCCAGACCAGCCTTGAGATTGCATTGAAATTTTGCAAAGAAGGACTTGTATTTCTACACAATCTCTCAACTTAAGACAGTCCTCTCATCCCAGGAATCAATCTGGTGAACCTCTGTTGTACCACCTCCCAGGCAATTATTTCCTTCCTCAAATAAGGAGACCAAAACTGTGCGCAGTACTCCAGGTGTGGTCTCACCAGGGCCCTGTACAATTGTCGCAAGACTTCCTTACTCTTGTACTGTGGGCTATATATTAGGTACTATGGGCCGAGTGCCCTGTTTTTTGGCTGTTTCGATGGTTGTATAAAAAGTTATTAAAATTGACAGTTGCTTGGGAAATATATTTGTATTTCCTTCAGTGTACTCCTTACTCTTCAAGGACTAGATTTTCCCCAAGCAGTTTTGTCGGCGCACTGACCTCAAGCGCATCGACTTTGCGCGCTGGAAATGGCTCGGGGAAAAACTCGCCCCATCCTCGCCGCTGTGTACAGTCCCCGGAGTCCTGGCGTGGCGTCGATGGTGAAGTGGGGGGCGGAGCCAAATGCCTGCGCCGAAACCACTGCTGACACCTTCGCACATGGGCAGTAGGGAGAGAAAACTTGGCACTCTGCCATTTTTAAACAGTGTCAAACCCGATGTAAAGCACAGCAGCTTCTCAGCTTCTCCGTCGCTCGGCGGGCTCTCCCCCCGTCCCTCCCCGATAAAACGCACAGCTCCAGCAGCTGCAACTTCTCCGGTCCACAAGCTCACACTTCTCCGGTGTGTAGAGGCAGTATTTCCCCTTCTCTCTTCCTCTTGTCTATATCCCTCGGCTTTGTTTTCTGGATTTATTCCCCCGGCCTCATTTTATGTGTTTAAAAGGGAACAAAAGATGAAGTGTGTGACACTCTGCAACAATTTCTCTCACTCAAATATATCTATTTAGTGAAGTGAAATAAAGAGCAATTAAAGAATAAGGGAGAAGCCACTGTCACCCTTTTGACAGGAGAATAAACTCGCCCATGGCTGTTCATCCACAGAAAGTTTAAACATAATCTTCCTGCACGGGATCCTTCCGCGCGGAAAGCAAACGTGATAACGGCTCCACTGCGGAAACCGCTCTGACCAGAGGGCAGCTGACCAGTGAATGCCTCTGTGCTGATCGGGAATGTGTTGGCTCACCTTAAACAACTTCTGTCCCTCACTGACAGCTGTCAATCCTTCTCCTCCGCTGCCCTTTACACAAACATGTCACTGATTCCCACCCACCACCCCACATCCCCATCGTGTTATCTTCCATGTTAGCACAGTGGGGCCGCGGAGACACCGACTCTCTCCCCACAGTTAGTGAACTCAGTCAGTCTGTAAAATTAAAGGGGACCATGTTCCTAAAATACAATGAGGTCGGGATAAAAGTTCCTCACATACTCAGGGCAAATTAAATGATTGAAGTTCTACAATGGATTAATTAATGATGCTTAAATCAATGAATCTTTTTTTCCACATGAGATGCATGTAACTCTTTCTTCTAAGGTTTTAATTTTGATGGAAGTGCAATTTCTCTGGCCGGAAATCGACCCAGGGCCGCGGTGGTGAGAGCGCCGAATCCTAATCACTGGACCACCAGGGAACGCTGCATTGCTGCATCGCTGCATCGTAATGCTTGGTGTCATTATTGTCCTTTTCAATCCACTTGTTTCACAACGAAACACATTGTAACCGTGATCTGAATTTAACGCCTCGTCATTCTTTGAAATCACCTTTAAATGATTGGGTAAAACCACTCCTTGTACCACCGAAAAACAGCTTCGATTCCAGGTCAGGGCGGTAACTTCTGTAACAGCTTTTTTCAATTCAAAACCTTATAAAATTGACGACATGCAGCTAATATGAAAAAATAAGAATTCATTTAATCACCGTTGAATAACCGATAACCTTTTTCAGGATGAAATAAATAATAATATAGTTACTGAGGGACAGTAGTATCTTTAGTCATTCATTTTCTCTTTACATGTGATGAATTTTTATCCCTATCTCATTTACATGCTGTATGAGAAATTGTAAGTGTTTATGACTCAGTTGTAAAACCATTGATTGTGTGTGTGTCTATTCTTGATAGGAGGAGCACTTGAGACCGAAGTTCCAGTTCGATATATGCATCAATAGAATCAATTTTCACCAGTTCCTTTAAACCCAATAACATAATTTATTTTGATTGGACTGGATGGAGGAACATGATCAATGTAACAAATTGTTACCGTTTTACTTGTGCTGAATGCTCATAAAAGTATTGGAGTGGGAACTCACTGGATAACAGCAAAGCTTGCAATGTTTGCGGAATATGTTTGTGCAGCCAAAATGCACAATGACAACCCGGAACTGTGCGGCACCGAATCCTCGGGGAAAAACATTAAAAGGCTTCGCCCGGAGATGGGTTTGGATTACCCACCTTTCAGTTACCAGCCGAATGCGCTAAACCATTGCGCCACAGATACACACTGCAAGACATGCAAAACCAGGGTGTCAGTCAGTTAAAGCTTCAGATTGCTCCGACCGGGATGGAACTTATCCACTCTCAGTTGTACTTTTCCCAAATAAAGGTTGGTGCATTCATTGTGGATGTGTGGAAGCAGTCTGGTCCCGCACACTGCAGACACTTCCATGTCACCACCAACCAGCTGTCCCACAACCGGTGTGATCTACCTTCCAGCCTTCCAGTGCCTTGTCTGTGACGAAGTATGTTTCAAATGTTTTGGAATAGTTGGTTCCATGGTGTAATGGTGAGCCCTCTTGACTTTAAATCTACTGATTTGAGTTCAAATCTCAGTGAAACCTAAATTCTTGTTGTCCCATGTCGAAATCTCGACCTCCGAAAAGAATGACTCTGACACTTACAGCTCCGGCAGAAGTTTCCTTTTTAATTTACTTGCTCGCAAGGGGTAGGTTTCACTCAGTCAAAGGCTAAGTGAACACCTCCGAAATGGTTCAGTTTAACAAGATATTTATACAGTAAAACCAAAGTTCTGGCCTCTCCCTGTGTATTGCTGACTCACAGTCAGTGAATACAGATAAAGAGTTAATTACTATATCCTGGTCCTGACATGGTTTACAGATATTTCCTTTTGTCAGGGTAATCAGGAAGCCAAACGGCCATTACTCCATGAGTCACAGGTAATGGGCTATCACCTGTCTTGTATTGTGTCAGGATTGTTTCAATTTCCTGGTCAGTTTATCTGTTTGCATCAAATGGATGAGGTCTCGGAAATAGATAATGGCTAGAAGATAAGGGTGGGGTGACATGGAACTCCTGTAGTGTAGACAATAGGAGAGCACCATGGGGGGGTTACTTATCTCAGCATGACTTGTCTCCTAGCTGTCTGATGGCCATCAGCCATCTCACAGCAGGTTTAGCTGTTTATGCAAGCTGACTGCTAAAATGCAGAAAGTTCTGGAAGGGCCAGGACTCCATTTTAATCAAAAGGCACACAAATACCGTATGGTATCAGCTTAGATAAAAATACTTTCCACATTCCCCCATTTTGTCCTTCACAAGGACAACTCAATCCATTCTGATCTTGTACAGTCTCTCCATTTCCATTTCCACACAAGAGCCTTCAGCAGTTGTTGCTACCATAACTCTAGCCGTGGTCTCGGTAGGTAACATAGTTTCTCCCACCCTGGCACAGCAACACTTAACGATGACAAATAATAGATACAGGGCGAAGACTATCAGCAGGAATATGATCAAACCCTGTACCACATATTTCCCCTGGGCTCCCAACCATCCTGATGTTTTCAGCTAGACTGCCGATATCTTCTGATTTATCTGGGATATACGTACAGCATTCTTCACCTATTAATGCGCATGTTCCTCCCTCCTTGGCTAGGAGATAATCTAAGGCCATACGATTTTGGAGAGCCACTGTTCGAATAGCTACCATTTCGTCATTTATCCCTTCAAAGGCTTGGGAAGTTGCGTTGTCTACTGATTGTACTAAGTTCGCCAGTTCCCGTAACCGCCATTCGGTCGATGCTATTCCATAGGGTGGCACCATTACCTTGAATATTCCGTTTAGCCACGTCAAATCCCGTTTAAATCTGTGGCTTCCATAGGCCTCCTTTAGAGTCCTGACTGATCTGATAAGGGGTACCACATATCCCAAGTAACAGGACTCTGTCCAGTTGGCTGGTAACCATGGGTAGGCTTTATGGCCACAAATAAAGTAGGTGCAATTATAGGACGTCAGCTCCTGGTCCTTTCGCACTGTCCCTACTCGAGTGGTCTCACCTTCCCACCCTTTACCTGGGGCTTTGTTATGGACCGTTGTCCAGCCAACGGTTGCTATCTTTCTCTCAGTGGGATTAGTTGTGACTTGCCATTTAATAATTTGGGAACACTTGCTGCGTCCCATTTCTGGTCCTTTAGTTTCATTACTCACGAGGCATATTATACCTTCAGGATTTCCTATTCTGGCAGTAATGCTTAGGAAGGGAGGCTGATGGATATTATCATAATTGGGCTGGTACCATCCCTGGAAGGCTGGAAGTTTATACTCTGCCGACCTCCATTCTGTTTGCTCCTTCGTTTCTGGCCCCTTAGTTAGTTTTGTCCTGTTTTGCACTGTCAACCATTCTACCATTTCTGATTCGTTAAAGGGGACAGATCTCAGGGGAATACCCCCCTGGAGTGGACAGGTACATGGGAACATATCCAACAACTCGACAAGTTTCTTTCTTGAGCATACCTATGACTCAGAGCCATAAATACGTTTACGTGCAATTCCCTTCAGTGGCGGGTCTGTACCCCTGGTGTAATCAATAATGTGAAGTAAAACCCTGTCAAGCCCAGCACCATCAGTCCCCATAGTCCATACAGTTCCTTATTCAGTCTTCCTTTTTCTGTTCCTCTGATTCCTTCGTCCCTTCCTCCTGGTCGGGTGCCCGTTTGCAATGGGATGCGTGGATCCATGTTGGTCTTTCCTTTACCTTGATTGCAGTATTGGTCGCCAGCAAGACCTGGTATGGTCCTTCGAATCTTGGCTGTAGACTGCTTTTTCTTTTAAAAATCTTGATGTAAACGAATTCCCCTGGCTCCAGGTTATGACACTTCCCTTCCGCTGGCTTGACTTGGGCTTCCTTTACCTGTGAATGAAAGCTGGAAATACATTTGGTTAGTGTACAATAATTCAACATATTTTCCTCCATTTTGTGGATGTCCATCTGTTTTGCAGTAAATGGTGCTGTAAAAGGTAGTCGTTGGGGACGTCCCATAACTATCTCATGCGGTGACAGGCCTGTTGTTCTGTTGGTTGCAGATCGCATTACCATCAAAGCTAAGGGCAGCAGTTCTGTCCATTTCAGTCCAGTGTCATTGCATAGTTTTGCCAGCTTATTTTTAAGCATTCCATTATATATTTCAACAAGTGCAGCTGATTGTGGATGATAACTGCAATGAAAACGTTGATTAATCTGTAAAGCTTTACACATTTCTCTTATAACAGTTCCCGTGAAATGTGACCCGTTATCACTGGAAAGCTTAGCAGGATTCCGAAGCGCGGTACAATTTCTTTTAACAAACATTTAGCAACAGTAGTGGCATCGGCCTTTTTACATGGAAAGGCTTCAATCCATCTAGAGAACACATCTACAATAACTAATACATACTTGAATCCCATACACATAGGTAATTCAATAAAATCCATTTGTAAATGTACAAAAGGTCCGACTGGATTTGGGTGCGAGGCAGATTCTACTTTTTCCGTCTTACCCGGATTCATTGTCTGACAGGTAACACAATTTTCACAGATTTGTTTTGCAATTGCCGAAATACCTGGTGCATACCAAGTTGCCAAAATATAATCTGCAATCCCCCTTTGCCTGCATGTGTGAATGTATGAACACATCGGGCAATCCATGGAAGTAAGGATCTAGGGGCCACCACGCGGCCGTCATGGTGAACCCATATTCCTTCTGGATCTTTATAACATTGATCCTTCGTCCAGGTCACCACCTCCTCCGTACTGGCCTGTGTCTGAAAGGCCAGCACATCATTAATAGTGGGTGGTGGGTCTGTCTCCTCCTCCGTACTGGCCTGTGTCTGAAAGGTCAGCACGTCATTAATAGTGGGTGGCGGGTCTGAGCAATTATTTTTCCTTAGTGGGAACAATGACACCTGCATCCCCCCTTTCGACAGAGCTGCTGACTTAGCTGCATTATCAGCTCTGGCATTCCCAAGTGCCACCTCATTCGACTGGCCTGTATGTGCTTGGCATTTGATAATGGCAAGTTTCAAAGGGCATTGAATGGCTCGCAGGAGATTTTCCACTTGTTCTGCATTTTTGATTGTCTGAGCCTGTTGCATAGCATAATAAGCTGCTGCCAACGAAGGAAGACATCCTGGTAGTCCGCGTGCCACTGGATCTAGTTGGGTACTGAAATACGCTACCGGTCGCTGCCTGTCCCCATGTAACTGAGTCAAAACAGATTGTGCAAAACCCGACTTGTGATGCACAAATAAGTTGAATAGCTTAGTGTAATCTGGTAATCCCAAGGCGGGTGCTGAAGTGAGGGACTGTTTAAGGTTCTGAAAAGCATTCCGGGATACCTCATTCCAAATCAACTTCTCTGGTAGTGCGGGCATGGACATGTCTAACAGTGGTCTAACAATCTCGGAATAACTCGTAACCCATTGCCGGCAGTATCCTGTCATGCCGAGGAGATGTTTCATTTCTCTCTTGGTTACTGGTAGTGGGGCAGAGCAGATTGCTTTTACTCGGTCTTGTGTCAATTGTCTCGTATCCCTGACCAATTCGTGCCCTAGATACCGAACCTTTTCTGAGACAAATTGTAACTTTGCCTTTGACACCTTGTGTCCTTTCGAGGCCAGAGCTTTTAATAACACAAGGGAGTCCGTTTCGCAGGCCAATTTGGAGGGTGAGGCAAGCAATAAGTCGTCAACATACTGCACAAGTGTAGAACCTGCTGGTAAAATTACATCTTCCAGATCCCTCTTTAGGCATTGTGAGAATATGGTAGGGCTCTCGGTAAATCCCTGCGGGAGTCTTGTCCACGTATATTGGCGTCCTTTATACGTGAAGGCAAACAGGAATTGGGACTCTGGGTGAATGGGTATTGAGAAAAATGCTGAACACAGATCAACTACTGTGTAATACGTTGATGATGCCGGAATACTGGCAAGTATAATTGCCGGGTTGGGTACCACTGGATAAGTTGGGAAAACCGAATGATTCACGGCTCGTAGGTCTTGGACAAATCTCCATTTGTCACTATTGGGCTTCTGCACCGGAAAGATCGGTGTGTTACATGGACTTCTAGTTGGAACGATTACTCCCTGGGCCAGCAGGGACTTAATGACTGGCTCAATACCTTGTTCTGCGGCTGGGGTTCAAGGGGAATTGAGGCTTCTTGGTGAGCGGGGCGGTTGAATTGATCGCTACCTTATAGGGTTGTGCGGTGAGCATCCTTCCTACTTCATTAGCGTGTGTAGGCCATAGTTGTTCTGGAACTTTAGCAAGAAGCTCTGCTGTGCTTTGTCGTACTGGGAAGCTAGTGGCTGAGAGCATCCTTTCTTCTAAGACAGCATCGAAGTATATTTTCCCATTCAACTTGACCGAATAGCCTCCCCCCCTTTCATGTTGCCCCAAAGTTCCATTACGTGTGTGCCATTCCTCTTGTACTGGGGATCCTTGCATTCTTTTCACCATTCGTCCTAAATCCTGGGGTTTATGTGTGCCTGCAACCGCAAGGGTGCAGTGTGGAACGCTCCCTTTAACCCGAAACAAGCTCTGACTGTGGGAGGAACATTCAACCCCTGCCGCTATCCCTTCGGGTCCGATAAAGATTTTTTTCGATCATCAATTGATGTTTCTGGTGCAGGAATGGTTGATAAAAGATTTGTGCTGTAGCGTCTGATCCCGTGTTGTCACAATATGCTGTGCAGTGTAATGTTTCGTACCACTTGCCCAAGGTTTGAGATTTGAGGTAGTCTGTGATTAACCTTGTTACACACCAATATGAACCAACCAAATAGGATAGGGTTTTGCTTAGTGTGGGGTCCAAATTTTCCCAGGCATACAATATGGGATTTGTGGGTTGAAGTAGTGGATATGCGCCACATTTATCTATGGGGACTCGAACCTCCAGACCAGCTGGGGAACAGAGGATCGTGGCATTCAGTTTACATAACAGGTCACGTCCACACAGATTCACTGGAACCTCCTTAGACAGTAGGAATAAATGACTATCTTCGTAATCCTCTAATTGTACATTGATAGGGTTGGAGAAAAACATTTGCTGTGCATGTCCAGATAGTCCAATCACTGAGGTTTGATTAGTGGAAGTGGGAATTCCCCTCGTATCCTCCCTTGAAAGGACCGAATAGGTGGCACCAGTATCCACTAGGAATGGGACATCCTTTCCTTGTATTCGTATTTTTACTTCAGGTTCTCCTATGGCATTTAACGAAACGACGGGTAGCTGTTTGTTCGCAGCACTCGGGTCTGGGATTGGGCGTCATTGATCATTATACGGGCAATTTGGTGGTTGGCCGAATTGCTTTTGATTCTGTGATCCAAATGGATCTTGCACAGAGAAATTAGTCTGAGATCTAGCATGTACCTGGACTTCGGTCGCATACGGGTTGGGTTCTCAAGGGGGAGGGTGTGCTCTATTACCTGCCTGTTGAGTCCAATCATGATTTGGTTGTTGCTGTTTTGCCCGGCAAGTTCTAGCCCAGTGTCCAATCTGACCACAATTGTGACAGGTATCATATTGTTCCCGCCCTGCACCTCCTCTCCCTCTTCCACTGTAATATCCTCCTCTGGCTCGCCCTCTTCCTCTACCCTGGGGGATGGCGTAGGACGGTGTCACCAGGGTGGGTGTCATTGGAGCTGCTTGTCCTACAAACATGGTGACCTTGCTTCTAGATTCTCTATTTCGCTCTTGTATGTCCTTTAACATAGATACAACCTTGGATAGCGATTCCTGTCGCCATCCGAGACAAACTAGTTTAAAGGGATCTCTGAGTCCGGGCCGTAGCCCGTTTACCACGGCGCTGATCATAGGAGCTTCTACCTCCTCCATTTTCATGCCTGAACATTGGTTCATGATCTCTCGCACTCTTTCTACATAATCCTCAACATCCTCCTCCTTTCTTTGTGTAGTTTCCATAATTTTGGACCAATTCACTTTTTTTTTTCCCTTCTACCTGGGTCTCTGTCTATAAGGCATTCTTCTAGACAGGTTATTCTCTCTAAATTGAATGAACCATCGGGTGGAAATGGCCTCTTTTCACCCTTAGTCCATTTTACCCATTCTCTTAGGTGGTTAGTTGAAGACTGACCACAATTCTGGAGCATGACATAGGCTGGTCTGCCTTTTGTGGTGTTTTAACTTGCTCCGGCACCTATTCTGGATGATTTAAGATTTTCCACAGTTTCTGATCTCACAATCCTTTCGGCCAACCAAGTTCTCTACGCCCACTTCTCCTGGCCGTTACGTGGCCTGAAAAGGCTCTTATTTCGGGCTCAGTCTGGGTGTGTGAGATATCTTGGCACGAACCAATCGTAGTTGATCAATCAGTCACTGTTTCTTTCTTAATAAATCCTTGTGTTTTTTTTTTCGAATCACAACTTTCCCTAGTGACTCTTCCCGTTTCTCGAATGGCAATGACTCACAAAGGTATTGCACCCAACAGTAATACAAGGACAACAAACAATATTCCCGTGAGTACACAAATCATAACCTCTAAACAAATTCTCAGTCTGCGTTGTTCGCCACTACAGACCGAGTCCTTAACTTATCCCAATAACAGCTGATAAAACTTAAGGTTCCATACCCAAACTCTTTGATCGATTGCGCTCTTTTTTTTTTATAGTCTTATCACATAAGAACCCCTTCCGAATTAAAAACAATAAAAATCTTATCACATAAGAACCTTCGATCGATTAGCGCTTTCTTTTTTCTTTTTGTTTAATTGTCTTATCACATAAGAACCCCTTCCGAATTAAAAACAATAACAATCTTATCACATAAGAACCTGGAACCCTTTTCGATCGACGAGCGCTCCCTTACCTACTGAAACCTTCCCCGAGCTGTCTCGAGGTTTTTTTTCAGAACCTGTTCTCTTCTTCTGGCGAGCTGAGAAAGAAATGGTTATAAAAAAAATACCTTTAACTTTTAAATGCCGAGTCTTGTAGATGCAGTACCTCAGCTGTGGACAAAAGATTACATCTGCGATTCAACAGTGAAGAAACCTCTTGTGAGCAAAGGCTCACCTTGTTTGGCCACCGAAGCCTTTCACTGGAGAGGCACTATGCCTGTATCCGTTTCACTCACAGGACAGAGAGTATGCATCTCGGTGGAACCTCCAATAACGGTCGAAATCTCGACCTCCGAAAAGAATGACTCCGACACTTACAGCTCCGGTCGAAGTTTCCTTTTTAATTTACTTGCTCGCAAGGGGTAGGTTTCACTCAGTCAAGGGCTAAATGAACACCTCCGAAATGGTTCAGTTTAACAAGATATTTATACAGTAAAACCAAAGTTCTGGCCTCTCCCTGTGTATTGCTCTGTCTCACCGTCAGTGAATACAGATAAAGAGTTAATTGCTATATCCTGGTCCTGACATGGTGTCCAGAT
This sequence comes from Pristiophorus japonicus, assembly GCF_044704955.1. Classification (NCBI taxonomy): domain Eukaryota; kingdom Metazoa; phylum Chordata; class Chondrichthyes; family Pristiophoridae; genus Pristiophorus; species Pristiophorus japonicus. The sequence goes on along the minus strand of NW_027252362.1, from coordinate 559,647 downwards.
ATTTCCTTTTGTCAGGGTTATCAGAAAGCCAAACGGCCATTACTCCATGAGTCATAGGTAATGGGCTATCACGTGTCTTGTATTGTGTCAGGATTGTTTCAATTTCCTGGTCAGTTTATCTGTTTGCATCAAATGGATGAGGTAAAGGAAAGAGATAATGGAAAGAAGATAAGGGTGGGGTGACATGGAACTCCTGTAGTGTAGACAATAGGAGAGCACCATGGGGGTTACTTGTCTCAGCATGACTTGTCTCCTAGCTGTCTGATGGCCATCAGCCATCTCACAGCAGGTTTAGCTGTTTATGCAAGCTGACTGCTAAAATGCAGAAAGTTCTGGAAGGGCCAGGACTCCTTTTTAATCAAAAGGCACACAAATACCGTATGGTATCAGCTTAGATAAAAATACTTTCCACAAGACCAGTACCCGCTACCGAGAGTGGAGGACCTCTTTGCGATGCTATCCGGTGGCAAACTTTTTTCAAAATTGGACGTGACCTCAGCTTACATGACCCAGGAGCTGGTGAGAGAGTTGAAGAAGCTGACCACCATCACGACACACAAGGGGTTGTTTGAGTACAACAGATGTCCGTTCGGGATTCGCTCGGCCGCCGCGATCTTCGAACGAAATATGGAAAGCCTCCTCAATTCGATTCCAGGGATGGTGGTTTTTTAGGATGACATCCTCATCACGGGTTACGAGACTGAAGAACACCTCCACAACCTGGATGAGGTGCTACGCAGACTGGACCGGGTAGGGCTGCGACTGAAAAAGGCGAAGTGCATCTTCCTAGCTCCAGAGGTAGAATTCCTGAGGATGAGGGTAGGAGTAGACGGGATGAGCCCTACTGCGTCCAAGACGGAAGCGATCCAGAGAGCACCCAGTCCCCGTAACACGACGGAGCTGCGTTTGTTCCTGGGGCTCCCCAACTATTTGGTAACTTTCTTCCCAAATTGAGCACGCTGCTCGAGCCGCTACACGTGCTCCTAAGCAAAGGTCGCGAATGGGTCTGAGGGGACAGCCAGGAAAGGGCTTTTAATCGAGCACACAATTTGTTATGTTCCAACAATCTGTTCACGCGATATGACCCATGTAAGAAACTTGTGTTAACGTGCGATGCGTCGTCCTATGCTGTCGGGTGTGTGTTGCAGCATGTCAATGCCAAGGGTCAGTTACAGCCGGTAGCTTATGCCTCCAGAAGTCTGTCCCAGGCAGAAAGGGGCTACGGGATGATAGAAAAGGAGGTGCTCGCATGTGTATATTCGGTAAAGAAAATGCACCAGTACCTATTTGGCAGGAAATTTGAGCTGGAGACAGTTCACAAACCCCTAACGTCCCTTTTGGCCGACAACAAGGCCATAAATGCAAACGCATCAGTCCGCATACAGAGGTGGGCACTCACGTCAGCCATCTATGACTACACAATTCGCCATAGACCGGGCACTGAAAACTGCGCCGATGCACTCAGCAGGCTCCCACTAGCCACCACTGAGTGGGCTACCGAGCATTCCGCTGAGATGGTCATGGCTGTTGAAGCTTTCGGAAGCGAAGGCTCACCCGTGACAGCCCGTCAGATTAAAGTCTGGACAAATAGAGACCCGCTATTGTCTCTAGTCAAGAAATGTGTCCTGAATGGGGACTGGGCAGCCACGTACAGGGCATGCCCTGAGGAATTTAAACCATTTCACAGGGGCAGGGATGAACTCTCGATTCAGGCCGATTGCCTACTGTGGGGAAACCGCGTAGTCATGCCCCAGATGGGCAGAGAGGTGTTCATCAGAGAACTCCACAATGAGCATCCGGGCATTGTCATGATGAAGACAATTGCCAGGTCACACGTTTGGTGGCCAGGGGTAGGTGCAGATCTGGAAGTTTGTGTTCGCAGGTGCAACACGTGTGCCCAGCTGGGCAATGCGCCCAGGGAAGCCCCCCTTAGCCCCTGGCCATGGCCTGCCAAGCCTTGGTCACGCATCCATGATGACTACGCAGGTCCTTTCATCGGAAACATGTTTTTGGTTGCAGTAGACGCCCACTCCAAATGGATCGAGTGTGACATTTTAAATTCAAGCACATCCTCTGCCACGGTAGAAAGTCGACGGGCAATGTTCGCCGCCCACGGTCTACCGGACATCTTGGTCAGCGACAATGGCCCGTGCTTCACAAGCACTGAATTCCAGGACTTCATGGCAGGCAATGGAATTAACCATGTCAGAAAGGCACCGTTCAAGCCAGCCTCAAACGGCCAGGCAGAACGAAAAGTGCAGATAATGAAACAGGGGATGCTCAGAATCCAAGGGGGTTCCCTCCAAAGCCACTTATCACGCCTCCTGTTGGCCAATAGATCTCGACCACACTCGCTCACAGGGGATCCACCCGCAGGGCTGCTAATGATAAGGATGCTCAAAACCCGTTATCCCTTATACACCCCACCATGAAAGAAATTGTTGAGAGCAGGCGCCAATCACAATATAACTACCATGACAGGAATGCGAGAGCACGATATATTGGTGTAAACGACCCTGTTGTTGTCCACAACTACACTGCAGGGCCTAAATGTCTCGCAGGCACTGTAATGCCATAGAGGGCAATAGGATTCTGGTAGTTAAACTTACCAATGGACAAATCTGCCGCAAACACATGGATCAAACAAAAAGGAGGTTCAGCAACCCCATAGAAGAAGCAGAGGAGAACATGATATAGAGTTCACTCCAGCACAGGTGACCGAACACCGGAACCAAAGGGAGGAGAGCCCAGTCACTGTGGGCAGTCCGGATAGGCCTGAGGCACCGCAAACAGCAGACACACAGGCCAGCGCCCAACAACCGGAGCCCCAGCTCAGGTGCTCTACAAGAGAGAGTAAAACACCAGAGAGACTCAACCTGTGATCCCAAAAAGACTTTGGGATAGGAGGTGATGTCATGTATTCAACCAGCATTGTAACCCATTTTTAAATTCAAAACCTTATAAAATTGACGACTTGCAGCCAACGTGCAAAAGTAAGAATTCTTTTACTCACCGTTAATTAGCCGATAACCTTCTTCAGATTGAAATAAATAATAATATAATTACTGAGGAACAGTGGTATCCTCAATCATTCATTTTCTCTTTACATGTGATGAAGTTTTATCCCTATCTCATTTACACGCTGTATGAGAATGGTTTAAAATTGAAAGTGTATATGACTCAGTTGCAAAACCATTGATTGTGTGTGTGTCTATACTTGATAGGAGGAGCACTTGAGACCGAAGTTCCAGTTCTATATATGTACCAATAGAATCAATTTCCACCAGTTTCTTTAAACCCAATAACACAATTTATTTCCAATGGGCTGGATGGAGGAACATGATGCATGTAATTTTTTTTTATCGTTTTACTTGAACTGAATGCTCATAAAATATTGGAGTGGTAACGAACTGGATTAAAACATAGCTGGCAACATTAGTGGAATAGATTCGTGCAGCCAAAACGCACAATGAATACCGGGGACTGTGCTGCACCGAATACTCGAGGAAAAACAGTTAAAGGCTTCTTCCCTGGGTGGGCGCGAACCACCAACCTTTCGGTTAACAGCCTACCGCGCTAACCCATTGCGCCACAGAGACTGACGGATGTATAAGGTGCAAAACAACCCAAACCAGGGGGTCAGTCAGCTAAAGCTTCAGATTGCTCTGACCAGAATGGAACTTGTCCACTCTCAGTTGTACTTTTCCCAAATAAATGGAGGGACATTCATTGTGGATGCGTGGAAGCAGTCTGGTCCCGCACACTGCAGACACTTCCATGTCACCACCAACCAGCTCTCCCACAACCGGTGTGATCTACCTTCCAGCCTTCCGGTGCCTTGTCTGTGACAAAGTATTCTGATTGTCCCGAAACCGGTATTAGGTTTGAATTCCTTTTCAGCTCCTGACTGCGGATATTCCTGTGATTAAACGGGAACTAAATGCTTACGGGGACAGTTGGATTCACCCTTTCTTTGCTTGGTGAAATTTCAATGATTGAAAGCGACACACATCAACCCCAAACGTCCCGTGAGATGAAAGCCCAGTTGCTGTTTCAAGTTTGAATGCAGGTACAAGCAGAACTTATTCAAAGAAAGTCCAAGTCCCTGAGGGACCTGATTATTTGCAACGAACTCCTTCGCAAAGAGTTGAGGTTCATGTTTGGTGATCTGGGCACATCTTTCCCCAAGCTACAACACTTCAAACATAACTCAATAGTTGTAAAGCGCTTTGGGGCATCATGAGTTCCTGAAAGGCGCTGCAGATATGCAAGTCATTCTTTGCAAAAGTTCGATGCAATTTCAAAATATGCGAGCAATATCAGGGCTCCTCTGGGACCCCTCATAAATTTCAATGAACAACTCCGAAGGGAAATCACAGCCTGAGACCAACGAGCCAACTGTTTGACAAACGTGAAGATAAGGTGTAACCATGATCAAAGCATTTTTTTGTGTCGCTATTCAGAACATAAGAACTTAAGAACTAGGAGCAGGAGGAGGCCATATGGCCCCTCGAGCCTGCTCCGCCATTTAATATGAACATGGCTGATCCGATCATGGACTCAGGTCCACATCCCTGCCCGTTCCCCATAAGCCTTATTCCCTTATCAGTGAAGAAGCTACCTCTGTCTTAAATTTATTTAATGTCGTGGCTTTCTCAGCTCTCTGAGGCAGTGAGTTCGGCAGATTTACAACCCTCTGAGAGAAGAAATTCCTCCTCATCACAGATTTAAATTGGCGGCCCCTTATTCTGAGATTATGCCCCCTAGTTCTAATCTTCCCCTATCAGTGGAACCATCCTCTCTGCATCCACCTTATCAAGCTCCCTCATTACCTTATACGTTTCGATAAGATCACCTCTCATTCTTCTGAATTCCAATGAGTAGAGGCCCAACCTACTCAACCTTTTCTCATAAGTCAACCCCTCAACTCCGGAGTCAACCCAGTGAACCTTCTCTGAACTGCCTCCAAAGCAAGTATATCCTTTCGTAAATATTGTAAGTGTTTGTGATCCTCGCCCAATTGCCAGCCGGACGGTTTGAATCGCCCCCACCTTACGAAAGTTCTAGATCTGGGAATTATTATTCAGAGCGTAAATTAAATGAGTCACGGAAAGGGATGCTTCAGTGATAAATTGTAGTATATTTATTTGGTCTAACATACTCTGTCTAAAACATGCACTGCTAAACGAAATCACTGCCTCTGTGGAGAATAAAATCCCGGTTACAAACTACATACATACAGTACAGAAATGAACCTAGTAATACGCAGTAATTCCCTGGTGGATTCTAACCCCACCCCTACCAATGAATTACCCTCCCCAGAATAGCCCTGAAAAGCTTCACTTCTGAGAAAAGCCTGAGCCCTTACCCAGCTGGCCTGGGATATCTGGTTACTGGCTTGGGACACTCGCGACCATGTTCACCACCACACGCAGCCCGTTTCCTTGCTCAGCTCAGCTGTGGGAATTCACTGCCTGGTCTTCAGTCTCGGTGGCTTCTTCTGCAGTACTGCGGCCCCTTCCTCTGGTACATCGATCGGTGGAGCGAGAGCGAGAGGGAGAGGGGGCTCTCTCTAGACACAAGCTGCAAGCTCCAGGCTTCACACCAAGCTCCAAGCTAAAAATAAAGTGGAAAGGACCCTGTCTTTCTGGGAGTCTTGCTACCCCTATCTTTCCCACCAATCTTTAAAACCCCTTTGTTTCTAAGCACGGGTACTTAGTCAGTGATAGGCCATCCCACCCATGCATTGGGCTGATGGCCCTTAGTCTGGGCATCTCTCTGAGCCTTTGTGTTGGGAAAGACCCAGCTCCTCCTTGGCTGGCCAGGCTGGTGGGTTCATTGTTCTGTGTCTCCTTCTGAGATGGAGGTGAGAAGTGCTTTTACAAATTAGAGTGGCTTTGTCAGTGGCCCCCCTTCCTGGCCGACAGCTCTTTTGTCAATGGATGACTGACAGCTCTTTTGTCCCAGCTAACTGCCATGCGGTCTCTGGAGTTTTAAAAAAAACAGCTTTTTCACATATCTGCGCAGGGTTTTCCCAGCACAGGGAAGATAGCCTCAGAAAAATAAAATCCACAAAATATTCTCGACTGAGTCCATTCTTTAAACAGAACCTTTGCGATCTCTTCATTCTGCTCTGCTAATTATCGATCTTGCCACGTAAAAAGTGCGTTGGCATTGCTTTGCATTAATGTAAAATTAATGAAAAGAAAATGCAACGTTTTGTCGAGTGCAAAACATGCAGTGCCTGCATTTCAAAAATCATTGCTTTTATTCATCCTGCAGAATGCATATTGCACAGATAATCTCAGCACACATTGTGCAGGCAAAGACAGCATTAGACAACAAAGTGATTTGTCCTCCGCTGATTTGTCGCATATAACTGACGGTTGAGCACACAATTTGACAACTAGACTTGTAGATCAAGCATCAGTGAAAAAGGCAACAAAACTGCCCACCAGCACCAGGTATCTTTCACTTGTTTGTCCCAAATTTTCAGCAGCTGGGACAACAAGAATTTAGGTTTCACCGAGATTTAAACTCAGATCGCTAGATTTAAAATCAAGAGGGCTCACCATTACACCATGGAACCAACTATTCCAAAACTTTTGAAACATACTTCGTCACAGACAAGGCACTGGAAGGCTGGAAGGTAGATCACACCGGTTGTGGGAGAGCTGGTTGGCGGTGACATGGAAGTGTCTGCAGTGTGCGGGACCAGACTCCTTCCACACATCCACAATGAATGTCCCACCCTTTACTTGGGAAAAGTACAACTGAGAGTGGAGAAGTTCCATCCCGGTCGGAGCAATCTGAAGCTTTAACTGACTGACACCCTGGTTTTGCATGTCTTTCAGTGTGTATCTGTGGCACAATGGTTTAGCGCATTCGGCTGGTAACTGAAAGGTGGGTAATCAAAACCCATCTCCGGGCGAAGCCTTTTAATGTTTTTCCCCGAGGATTCGGTGCCGCACAGTTCCGGGTTGTCATTGTGCATTTTGGCTGCACGAAAATATTCCGCAAACATTGCCAGCTTTGCTGTTATCCAGTGAGTTCCCACTCCAATACTTTTATGAGCATTCAGCACAAATAAAACGATAACAATTTTTTACATGGATCAAGTTCCTCCATCCAGTCCAATCAAAATAAATTATGTTATTGGGTTTAAAGAAACTGGTGAAAATTGATTCTATTGATGCATATATCGAACTGGAACTTCGGTCTCAAGTGCTCCTCCTATCAAGAATAGACACACACACAATCAATGGTTTTACAACTGAGTCATAAACACTGACAATTTCTCAGACAGCATGCAAATGAGATAGGGATAAAAATTTAGCACATGTAAAGAGAAAATGAATGATTAAAGATAATACTGTCCCTCAGTAACTATATTATTATTTATTTCATCCTGAAAAAGGTGATCGATTATTTAACGGTGATTAAATGAATTCTTATTTTTTCATATTAGCTGCATGTCGTCAATTTTATAAGGTTTTGAATTGAAAAAAGCTGTTCCAGAAGTTCCCGCCCTGACCTGCAATCGAAGCTGTTTTTCGGTGGTATAAGGAGTGGTTTTACCTTATCATTTAATGGTGATGTCAAAAGAATCACGTGAAGTTAAGTTCAGATCAAGGTTACGATGTGTTTCGGTGTGAAACAAGTGGATTGAAAAGGACAATAATGACACCAAGCATTACGATGCAGCGATGCAGCAATGCAGCGTTCCCTGGTGGTCCAGTGATTAGGATTCGGCGCTCTCACCACCGCGGCCCTGGGTCGATTTCCGGCCAGGGAAATTGCACTTCCATCAAAATTAAAACCTTAGAAAGAAAGAGTTACATGCATCTCATGTGGAAAAAAAGATTCATTGATTTAAACATCATTAATTAATCAATGTAGAACTTCAATCATTTATTTTGCCCTGATATGTGAGGAACTTTTATCCCGACCACATTGTATTTTAGGAGCATGGTCCAGCCCCGGTATCTCCACCTGTGAAAGTAGGAAACTGCTGGAAATACACAACAGGACGGGTAGCCTTTGACAAACAATTAAACCCAGGTTACAGACTCTCTTCCTTCCCCTGCCCTTTGCGGGACACTTGTTCCCCTTTAATTTTACAGACTGACTGAGTTCACTAACCGCGGGGAAAGAGTAGGTGCCTCCGCGGCCCCACTGTGCTAACATGGAAGATAACACGATGGGGATGTGGGGTGGTGGGTGGGGATCAGTGACATGTTTGTGTAAAGGGCAGCGGAGGAGAAGGATTGACAGCTGTCAGTGAGGGACAGAAGTTGTTTAAGGTGAGCCAACACATTCCCGATCAGCACAGAAGGCATTCACTGGTCAGCTGCCCTCTGCTGTACTTCTGGTCAGAGCGGTTTCCGCAGTGGAGCCGTTATCACGTTTGCTTTCCACGTGAAAGGATCCCGTGCAGGAAGATTATGTTTAAGCTTGCTGTGGATGAACAGCCATGGGCGAGTTTTATTCTCCTGTCAAAAGGGCGACATTGGCTTCTCCCTTATTCTTTTATTTTGAGTACTGTTGAGGGGGATGACTCATCAGGGGAGGCAAGCAGCAGCCAAGTTCATGGCACCGTGGCTGGCTCTGCTGCACAGGAGGGCAAGAAAAAGAGTGGGACAGCAATAATGATAGGGGATTCAATGGTGAGGGGAATAGATAGGCGTTTCTGCGGCCGGGACCGAGATTCCAGGATGGTATGTTGCCTCCCTGGTGCAAGGGTGAAGGATGTCTCGGAGCGGGTGCAGGACATTCTGAAATGGGAGGGAGAACAGCCAGTTGTCGTGGTGCACATTGGTACCAACGACATAGGTAAAAAAAGGGATGAGGTCCTGCGAAACGAATTTAAGGAGCTAGGAGCTAAATTAAAAAGTAGGACCTCAAAAGTAGTAATCTCGGGATTGCTACCAGTGCCACGTGATAGTCAGAGTAGGAATCGCAGGATAGCGCAGATGAATACGTGGCTTGAGCAGTAGTGCAGCAGGGAGGGATTCAAATTCCTGGGGCATTGGGACCGGTTCTGGGGGATGTGGGACGAGTACAAACCGGACGGTCTGCACCTGGGCAGGACCGGAACCAGTGTCCTAGGGGGAGTGTTTGCTAGTATTGTTGGGGAGGATTTAAACTAATATGGCAGGGGGATGGGAACCAATGCAGGGAGACAAAGGGAAACAAAAAGGAGGCAAAAGCAAAAGACAGAAAGGAGATGAGGAAAAATGGAGGGCGGAGAAACCCAAGACAAAGAACAAAAAGGGCCACTGTACAGAAAAATTCTAAAAGGACAAAGGGTGTTAAAAAAACAAGCCTGAAGGCTTTGTGTCTTAATGCAAGGAGTATCCGCAATAAGGTGGATTAATTAATTGTGCAAATAGATGTTAATAAATATGATGTGATTGGGATTACGGAGACGTGGCTCCAGGATGATCAGGGCTGGGAACTCAACATTCAGGGGTATTCAACATTCAGGAAGAATAGAATAAAAGGAAAAGGAGGTGGGGTAGCATTGTTGGTTAAAGAGGAGATTAATGCAATAGTTAGGAAAGACATTAGCTTGGATGATGTGGAATCTATATGGGTAGAGCTGCAGAACACCAAAGGGCAAAAAACGTTAGTAGGAGTTGTGTACAGACCACCAAACAGTAATAGGGATGTTGGGGAGGGCATCAAAAAGGAAATTAGGGGTGCATGCAATAAAGGTGCAGCAGTTATAATGGGTGACTTTAATATGCACATAGATTGGGGTAGCCAAACTGGAAGCAATACGGTGGAGGAGGATTTCCTGGAGTGCATAAGGGATGGTTTTCGAGACCAATATGTTGAGGAACCAACTAGGGGGGAGGCCATCTTAGACTGGGTGTTGTGTAATGAGAGAGGATTAATTAGCAATCTCATTGTGCGAGGCCCCTTGGGGAAGAGTGACCATAATATGGTGGAATTCTGCATTAGGATGGAGAATGAAACAGTAAATTCAGAGACCATGGTCCAGAACTCAAAGAAGGGTAACTTTGAAGGTATGAGGCGTGAATTGGCTAGGATAGATTGGCGAATGATACTTAGGGGGTTGACTGTGGATGGGCAATGGCAGACATTTAGAGACCGCATGGATGAATTACAACAATTGTACATTCCTGTCTGGTGTAAAAATAAAAAAGGGAAGGTGGCTCAACCGTGGCTATCGAGGGAAATCAGGGATAGTATTAAAGCCAAGGAAGTGGCATACAAATTGGCCAGAAATAGCAGCGAACCTGGGGACTGGGAGAAATTTACAACTCAGCAGAGGAGGACAAAGGGTTTGATTAGGGCAGGGAAAATGGAGTACGAGAAGAAGCTTGCAGGGAACATTAAGGTGGATTGCAAAAGTAGCTATAGGTATGTAAAGAGAAAAAGGTTAGTAAAGACAAACGTAGGTCCCCTGCAGTCAGAATCAGGGGAAGTCATAACGGTGAACAAAGAAATGGCAGACCAATTGAACAAGTACTTCGGTTCGGTATTCACTAAGGAGGATACAAACAACCTTCCGGATATAAAAGGGGTCAGAGGGTCTAGTAAGGAGGGGGAACTGAAGGATACTTTATTAGTCGGGAAATTGTGTTGGGGAAATTGATGGGATTGAAGGCCGATAAATCCCCAGGGCCTGATGGACTGCATCCCAGAGTACTTAAGGCGGTGGCCTTGGAAATAGCGGATGCATTGACAGTCATTTTCCAACATTCCATTGACTCTGGATCAGTTCCTATGGAGTAGAGGGTAGCCAATGTAACCCCACTTTTTAAAAAAGGAGGGAGAGAGAAAACAGGGAATTATAGACCGGTCAGCCTGACCTCAGTAGTGGGTAAAATGATGGAATCAATTATTAAGGATGTCATAGCAGTGCATCTGGAAAATGGTGACATGATAGGTCCAAGTCAGCATGGATTTGTGAAAGGGAAATCATGCTTGACAAATCTTCTGGAATTTTTTGAGGATGTTTCCAGTAAAGTGGACAAAGGAGAACCAGTTGATGTGGTATATTTGGACTTTCAGAAGGCTTTCGACAAGGTCCCACACAAGAGATTAATATGCAAAGTTAAAGCACATGGGATTGGGGGTAGTGTGCTGACGTGGATTGAGAACTGGTTGGCAGACAGGAAGCAAAGAGTAGGAGTAAACGGGTACTTTTCAGAATGGCAGGCAGTGACTAGTGGGGTGCCGCAAGGTTCTGTGCTGGGGCCCCAGCTGTTTACATAGTACATTAATGATTTATACGAGGGGATTTAATGCAGTATCTCCTAATTTTCGAATGACACTAAGTTGGGTGGCAGTGTGAGCTGCGAGGAGGATGCTATTAGGCTGCAGAGTGATTGGATAGGTTAGGTGAGTGGGCAAATGCATGGCAGATGAAGTATAATGTGGATAAATGTGAGGTTATCCACTTTGGTGGTAAAAACAGAGAGAAAGACTATTATCTTAATGGTGACAGATTAGGAAAAGGGAAGGTGCAACGAGACCTGGGTGTCATGGTACATCACTCATTGAAGGTTAGCATGCAGGTACAGCAGGCGGTTAAGAAAGCAAATGGCATGTTGGCCTTCATAGCGAGGGGATTTGAATACAGGGGCAGGGAGGTGTTGCTACAGTTGTACAGGGCCTTGGTGAGGCCACACCTGGAGTATTGTGTACAGTTTTGGTCTCCTAACTTGAGGAAGGACATTCTTGCTATTGAGGGAGTGCAGCGAAGATTCACCAGACTGATTCCCGGGATGGCGGGACTGACATATCAAGAAAGACTGGATCAACTGGGCTTGTATTCACTGGCGTTCAGAAGAATGAGAGGGGACCTCACAGAAACGTTTAAAATTCTGACGGGTTTAGACAGGTTAGATGCAGGAAGAATGTTCCCAATGTTGGGGAAGTCCAGAACCAGGGGTCACAGTCTGAGGATAAGGGGTAAGCCATTTAGGACCGAGATGCGGAGGAACTTCTTCACCCAGAGAGTGGTGAACCTGTGAAATTCTCTACCACAGAAAGTAGTTGAGGCAAATTCACTAAATATATTCAAAAGGGAGTTAGATGAAGTCCTTACTACTCGGGGGATCAAGGGTTATGGCGAGAAAGCAGGAAGGGGGTACTGAAGTTTCATGTTCAGCCATGAACTCATTGAATGGTGGTGCAGGCTAGAAGGGCTGAATGGCCTGCTCCTGCACCTATTTTCTATGTTTCTATGTTTCTAATTGCTCTTTATTTCACTTCACTAAATAGATACATTTGAGTGAGAGAAATTGTTGCAGAGTGTCACACACTTCCTATTTTGTTCCCTTTTAAACACATAAAATGAGGCCGGGGGAATAAATCCAGAAAACAAAGCCGAGGGATAGAGACAAGTGGAAGAGAGAAGGGGGAATACTGCCTCTACACACCGGAGAAGTGTGAGCTTGTGGACCGGAGAAGTTGCAGCTGCTGGAGCTGTACGTTTTATCGGGGCGGGACGGGGGGAGAGCCCGCCGAGCGACCGGAGATGCTGAGAAGCTGCTGTGCTTTTCATCGGGTTTGACACTGTTTAAAAATGGCAGAGTGCCAACTTTTATCTCCCTACTGCGCATGCGCGAAGGTGCCGGCAGTGTTTTCGGCGCAGGCATTTGGCTCCGCCCCCCACTTCCCCATCGACACCACGCCAGGACTCTGGGGACTGTACACAGCGGCCAGGATGGGGCGAGTTTTTCCCCGAGCCGTTTCCAGCGCGCAAAGTCGGTGCGCTTGAGGTCAGTGAGCCGACAAAACTGCTTGGGGAAAATCTAGTCCTTGAAGAGCAAGGAGGACACTGAAGGAAATACAAATATGTTTGCCTAGCAACTGTCAAATTTTAATAACTTTTTATACATCCATCGAAACAGCAAAAAAACACGGCACTCGCCCCATAGTACCTAATATATAGTCCACAGTACAAGAGTAAGGAAGTCTTGCTACAGTTGTACAGGGCCCTGGTGAGACCACACCTGGAGTACTGCACACAGTTTTGGTCTCCTTATTTGAGGAAGGAAATATTTGCCTGGGAGGAGGTACAACAGAGGTTCACCAGATTGATTCCTGGGATGAGAGGACTGTCTTAAGTTGAGAGATTGTGTAGAATGGGCCGATACTCTCCGGAGTTTAGAAGAATGCGAGGTGATCTCATTGAAACACACAATATTCTGAAGGGGATTAACAGGGTAGATGCTGAGAGGTTGTTTCCCCCGGGCTGGAGTGTCTAGAACCAGGGGGTACAGTCTCAGGTTAAGTGATCGGCCATTTAAGACAGAGATGAGGAGTAATTTTTTCATTCAGAGAGATATGAATCTTTGGAATTTTCTGCCCCACAGGCCTGTGGATGCTGAGTCTCTGAATATATTCAAGGCTGCGTTAGATAGATTTTTCGAATCTCGGGGAATCAAGGGATCGAGAGATCACTGGAGTTTGGAAGAATGAGAGGGGATCTCATGGAAACATATAAAATTCTGACGGGACTGGACATGTCCCGATGTTGGGGAAGCCCAGAACCAGGGGTCGGAGTCTAAGGGATAAGGGGTAAGCCATTTAGGACTGAGATGAGGAGAAACTTCTTCACTCAGAGATTTGTTAACCTGTGGAATTCTCTGCCGCAGAGTTGTTGATGCCAGGTTGTTAGATATATTCAAGAGGGAGTTAGATGTGGCCCTTATAGCTAAAGGGATCAAGGGGTATGGAGAGAAAGCAGGAAAGGTGTACTGAGCTGAATGATCATCCATGATCTTATTGAATGGTGGTGCAGGCTCGAAGGGCCGAATGGCCTACTCCTGCACCTATTTTCTATGTTTCGATGTTTCTATGTCCTGCTACTGCTTCTTTAATAATGGATTCCAACATTTGCCCAACCACAGATGATAGGCTAACTGGTCTATAGTTTCCTGCTTTTTGTCTGCCTCCTTTTTTAAATAGGGGCATTACATTTGCAGTTTTCCAATCTGCTGGGTCCTCCCCAGAATCCAGGCAGTGCATGTCCACAGATCCCTGAAAGTAGCAGGCCAGGTAGATAAGGTGGTTGAGAAGGAATATGGAATGCTTGCCTTTATTAGCCGAGGCATAGAATACAAGAGATGGGGTCGGTGGGGCAGGTTTGGTCACAGCTGGAGTACTGCTTGCAGTTCTGGTCGCCATTATACAGGAAGGACATGATTGCACTGAAAATGGTGCAGAGGAGATTTACGAGGATGTTGCCGGGAGTGGAGAATCTTCGCCATGAGGACAGATTAGATCGGCTGGGTTTGTTTTCCATGGAACAGAGCCTGAGGGGAGATCTCATTGAGGTGTATAAAATTATGAGGGTTCGAGATATAGTGGATAGAAAGGACCTATTTCCCTTAGCAGAGGGATCAACAACAAGGAGGCATAAATTTAAAGTAATTGGGAGAAAGTTTAGAGGGGATATTTCTTCACGCAGAGGGTTGTGGGGGTCTGGAACTCACTGCCTGAAAGTGTGGTAGAGGCAGAAACCCTCACCACATTTAAAAAGTGCTTGGATGTGCACCTGAAGTGCCGCAACCTGCAGGTTTATGGACCTCGAGCTGGAAAGTGGGATTAGGCTGGATAGCCTCTTGTTGGCCGGCGTGGACACGATGGCCAAAATGGCCTCCTTCCATGCTGCAAACTTCTTTGATTCTATGAACTCGTTTGCAAAGAGTTGAGGTGATTTGGGCACATCTTTCCTCACATGACAACATTTCAAAGGCAACTCAACGGCTGTAAAGCGCTTTGGGTCGTAATGAGTTCCTGACAGAAGCTGCAGAAATGCAAGTCCTTCTTTGCAAACGTTCAATGCAAACTCAAGGCTGGTCTGGGATTTGAAGCCAGGATCTTTCTGCAAATTTCAAATAACAACCACGAAACAAGAATCATACCCCTAGACCAACAAACTACCTGCTTAGCTGATGTGGAGATAAGATGTAACCATTATTGAAGCATTTTTAGCGTGCGTTGCTGTTTTTGATCGGAGGAGCACATGAGACGGAATCAGTGACTTTGCCTTTTCGACATGTCTTCTGAAGCGCCACACGGTCCCACTCCTGCAGTCAATGAGCTGTTGGAACGTTAATGTATCCATCATCATCATCATCATAGGCGGTCCCTCGAAACGAGGATGACTTGCTTCCACGCCGAAAAAGGATGAGTTCACAGGTGTTTCAATGAAGGACCCGAACGACATCCCGAAGGGTGGAAGATGCCTGTGCGTGGATTTTTTTAACGTGTGGTGGCCGTTGCACCCCAGCCATCACACGGGCTTGACAGAGCGATGTCTTGGTCCAGTGACAAGGGTTAAGCAAGACGACAGGCGACCAGCTCTGCTGCACGGACCTAGTGCACACACATGTCGCAGTGTGGGCTGGCCCGTGCTAACCCTGGGCCCCTGGTCCCAAACTCATGCCTCCGCTGGGCCCCGATCACGTCCCTCTGCCGTCTCTCGCCGCTCCTTCGCCCCGATCTCGCCGCTCCTGCTGTATCTGCGCACCCTCCTATCACCGACCTGGACCTTGATGACGTCACTCTTCGCTGCCGCCGCCCTCCTGCACCAGCTCGCGCTGCTCCCTGGAGCAGTCTCCCGGGACCTCC
This sequence comes from Pristiophorus japonicus, assembly GCF_044704955.1. Taxonomy (NCBI): domain Eukaryota; kingdom Metazoa; phylum Chordata; class Chondrichthyes; family Pristiophoridae; genus Pristiophorus; species Pristiophorus japonicus. Next base: position 544,029 of record NW_027252362.1, on the reverse strand, counting down.
AAGCTGCTCCCAGGGCCGCTCGCCGTTCCTTTTATGGCCCCGACCTGCCGCTGGTGTTCTCCCGTTAGTGTATCCAGGCTGTGGGTGGCCACCCCGAGCGCAGCAGAGGGGTTTCTGCATTAGTTCTTGGTGGGGACAGTATCTTTCCCCTTCTCTCTTCCTCTTGTCTGTATCCCTGGGCTTTTATTTCTCTATTTATTCCCCCTGTCTCAGTTTCTCGTGTTTAAAAGGGAACAAAAGATGAAATGGGTATCACTGTGGAACAATTTCTCTCACTCAAAGATAGACGCATTACCGTTGCACCATGAGGTCTAGGTAGCTAGCCGTTGATATTCAGGTTCATATATAAATATATATAAATATATCTGCATGTATCATAACTGTTCCCTGGTGGTCGCGGGGTCAAGATCCGGCACACTAAACTGGTTTCAATTCTCGATCATTTCATCGCATAAAAATAATTGAGGTCTGTGAGACGTTTAATAATTGCTGTAATCACCATGAATACCAATACTTTCTGCGATAGACCGAGCTTACAGACTATCTGACTTCTCCTGCCCATTGCCGGGCACGTGTTCGGGGTTTAATTTAGTAAACTGGGCGAGTTCACTGATCGCGGGGAGACGGTAGGAGCCTCTGTGGCCCCACTGTGAGGATGTGGAAGTGAACACGGTGGCTGGGTGATCCGTGACATTTCTGTAAAGGGCAGCAGAGGAGAAGGATTGAGAACTTTCAGTGTGGGACAGAAGTTGTTTGAGGTGAGCCAACACATTCCCGATCAGCACAGAGGGAGCTCACTGGTTAGCTCCGCTCTGTTGCGGCTGCTATGCCAGAGGTTTCTGTAGTGTAGTGGTTATCACATTTGTTTTACACGTGAAAAGTACCCGGTTTGATTCTGGGTAAAAACATGATGTTTAAACTTGCTATAAGGGAACAATCGGAGGCGAGTTTATTCTCCTGGCAAATGCTGCCTGACCTGCTGAGATTTCCAGCATTTGCTGTCGTTATTTGCTATTTATTCTCCTGGTAAAAGGGCTCCCTTATTCCTGAATTGCTCTTTATTTAACCAATAAATAGATAACTTTCAGTGAGAGAAAACGGATCCACCGGGGACCTTTCGCATGTGAGGCCAACGTGATATCCGCCACACTGCAGCCCATCAAAGGGCGAGAAACCACTGAATATAAAGGATGAGCTCTGAAATATCAGGGGCAGTGCAGTCTGGTCAACGTCAAACCCTCCTTTCTTATTCAGCAATGGCATGAACGGGAGTCAGACGCCACAAATTTAATTAAAGAAACAAATACAAGTAACACTTCCAAATCTTTTCACTGTAACATTCTTTCACTTTATTTGAAATCCTACTGCGTTGAATCTGAAAATGAGCACCGTGGGATTTTATCTTCACCACTGATTCTATTTTCTGTGCACGGAAGGAATAACCGAAGCTGTTAAATTTGACAAAAGTTGCCCCGGATTGCTGGTGACATCGGCAATACAGTGTGTAAAATGGGTTAACATGCTGAAGAACATAAGAACAAAAGAAATAGGAGCAGGAGTCGGTCATACGCCCCTCGAGTCTGCTCCACCATTTAATACGATCATGGTCGATGCGATCATGGACTCAGGTCCACTTCCCTGCCCGCTCCCCAAAGCACAGGACAAATGATTGAAGTATCGACTGTCCCTCAGTTAGCATTTCTTTCATTGTGCAAAAGAAGGTGACGGGTTAATTAATGATGCTTTTCCATGAACGCAACACAAACGTTTAAGAAAAAAACATAATGTGACTGGCAGGTGAGCGTTGCTTCTGACACCTGGTGGGAATGGGCGGGGAATTTAAAGCCCCTTGAATTGTGAAAGCTTCATATAGAGGAACATCTCAAACACATTGTGTAGGCCTCTTGGCGCAACGGTAGCGTGTCTGACTCCAGATCAGAAGGTTGCGTGTTCAAATCTCGTCGGGGTCACTGTTCTTTCAGCATTAATATTTTCTTTGCTGTTTGGCAATAACCAGATCCTTGTTCCAATGTCTGTCTCATTGTTTCCCTGGTGTCAGGCAGAGATACGCCTGCTGCCCTCATTTAATTCATGTGACAGGACACAGCAGTTCAAAATCAACTTGCAGGTGGCCACACACACCGCTGGAGGTGTGGGTTTGAATCCAACTTCTGACATTTATTATTTTTAATCATTAAGTGAAACTCATTGTTTGACACCACGACCAACTCCTTAAAACTGGGATTCAGCAGTTCACCTGCTCGCTTAACATTTCCGTCTGACCTGGTGCTGAAAGTGGAGATGTTTCCGCAGTGTCGCGGTTAACACATTCGCCTCACACGCGAAAGCTCACCAGGCGGGAATATTTTCTATAGCTTTCTCCTCATGCATGCTCAGGGGCAAGTTGGTTCTCCTATGAAAAGTTCATAAGATGTACGAATTATGGGCCGGAGTACGCCATTCGGCCCCTCGAGCCTGGTCCACCATTCAAGAAGATCCTGGCAGTTCCTCGACAGCAAGTTTAAACATCTGGGGCAGAGCCAACAGGCGACTGTCTGCAATCAGTGAGAGAACGGTATGTTTGGCAGAAGCCTGGCGACCTCAGTCGGTGAAATATAGGACTTTTAATCTCAGGGTCGTGGTTTCGACACCCACTTTGGACATTTAATTTTTTCATAGAATTATAGAATGATAGAAGTTTGCAGCACAGAAGGAGGCCATTTTGGCCCATCACTTCCACCCCGGCCAACAAGAGGCGATCCAGCTTCATCCCACTTTCCAGCTCTGGGTCCATAACCCTGCAGGTTACGGCACTTCAGGTGCACATCCAAATACTTTTTAAATGTGGTATCTGCCTCCGCCATTCTTTCAGGCAGCGAGTTCCTGACCCCCACAAACCTCTGCATGAAGAATTTTACCTTCAAATCCTCTTTAAACCTTCTACCAATTACTTTAAATATATGCCCCCTGGTTGTTGACCCCTCTGCTATTCACTCTATCTTGGCCCCTCATAATTTTATACATCTCAATGTTGTCTCCCCTCAGCCTCCTCTGTTCCAATGAAAACAAACCCAGCCGATCCAATCTGTCCTCATAGCTAAGATTCTACACGCCTGGCAACATCCTCGTAAATCTCCTCTGTACCCTCTCATACAATCACGTAATTCCTGTAATACGGTGACCAGAACTACATGCAATACTCCAGCTGTGGCCGAACCAGTGTTTTATACATTTCAAGCATAACCAACCTGCTCTTCTATCCCATGCCTCAGCCAATAAAGGTAAGCATTCCGTGTGTCTTCTTACCCACCTTATCCAACTGGCCTGCTACCTTCAGGGATCTGTGGACATACACTCCAAGGTCCCTTTGTTCTTCCACACTTCTCAATGTCGGACCATTTAATGTGTGTTTCTTTCCTTGTTTGCCTTCCCCAAATGCACAGCCTCACACTTATCTGGATTAAATTAGAATCACCTGTAAACGTTTTAATCAGACCTCCTATATTTAAGTTTAGATCATTGATGTTGCCACTAAAAGCCAGGGAACGAGCACTGAGCCCTGTGGAACCCCACTAGAACCATCCTTCCAGTCCCAAACAATCCCATCAAACATTACCCTTTGCTTCCTGCCTCTGAGCCAATTTTGGATCCAACTTGCCACATTGCCCTGGATCCCATGGGCTTTTACTTTCGTGACCAGTCTTCCAGGTGGGAACTTGGCGAAAGCTTTGCTAAAATCCTGAAACACTACATCATCAATCCACTTGGTTACCTCCTCAAAAAATTCAATCAAGTGAGTCAGACTAAACCTTCCCTGAACAAATCCATGCTGACTATCCGTGATTAACCCATGTCTTTCTAAATGCAAAATTAAATCATCGATAAATTTTATCCTGCTTTCACGGGAAAACACCATTAATTAACCGATGATCTTTGTTGTGTATGTATAAAATAAGTATACACCCTGTACACTCAATGTACAGTTACATAAGACCACTGGATGTATCTTCACACTGTACACACACTATGCTTGTACCACCAGAGGGTGCAACTGGTGGAGACCTCGGGGTCACCTTTACACGACAGGTAACCAGGTATAAAAGAGAGCTCACAGTACTGTACCCTCACTCAGGAGCTGCAATAAGTGGACCAAGGTCACCACAGTTCAAGTACAATACCTTACCTCGTGGAGTCATTACGAGAGTGCTTACAGACACAATAACTGGTGACGAGAATACGAATTTCCATGTGACAATGGCTAACCTTGGCACGTTCGAACAGTTCGCCGATGGGGAAGATTGGGAGGCCTTTGTGGAAAGGCTCGAACACTTCTTTATTGCCAATGACGTGGGGGGAGACGACCCGACCTCGCTGGCTGATAAGTGCAGAGCTATCCTGCTCAGCAGTTTTGGGCCCACCATCTATGGCCTTGTCAGGGACCTGCTAGTCCCAGAGAAGACAATAACATATCTGGAGCTCGTAACGCTGATACAGGAACAGCTCAAACCGATAGAGAGCATCCTCACAGCCAGACACCGGTTCTCTCCCCACCGGTGGATCCGAAGGCCAAGAAATTGCAAAATATGCTGCAGACCTGAGACGATTGGCTGTACCACGTATTTTAGCAATCACCTCACCGTAGCACTAAGGGACATCTTTGTTATTGGAATCGGTCACAAGGGCCTTCTCCACAAACTGCTCTCTGCGGACACCACGGTCACCCTGCAGAAGACAATTAACGTGAGCCAGGCGTTCATGATCTCGGCCTGCGATTCCAAGTGGATGTCTCACCCCCAGGACTCTAACCCGGCAAGTACTGTGAACCGAAAGGTGCCTTTTAGAGGCAGGGCTGCTGCTAGCAGTCTCTCTCAGGGAAGAGAGAACAGAACCCCGAGTCCCACAATCCTGAGTCCGCCACATGGGGCCAACCGGCCAACCCCATGCTGGCGCTGTGGAGGAAATCACAGGGCCCACCAGTGCCGCAATAAAGACTATACTTGCAAAGGCTGTAACATGAAGGGCCACCTCCAGCAAATATGCAAGAGAAATTGTACTCACCGAGTCGATGAAGAGTTGGCTGATCATCCGGAGTCCAGCGACGATGAGGTGTACGTAGTGTTAACCTGCACCACCGAGAGTTCCCCGGTGAAAATGGAAGTTGAAGTCAACTATGTTCCAGTCACGATGGAGATGGACACAGGGGCGAGCCAGTCACTGATGAATCAGGCAGCCTTTGAGAAACTCTGGGACAATCCAATCGAACGACCTAAAATGATCCTGATCGAAGTGAAACTGCTGACCTACACAAACGATACATCCCAGTCGTTGGCAGCGTGGATGTCCAGGTGTCCCATGGCAGCGCGATGCACAGGTTACATTTGTGGATCGTTGCTGGGGATGGTCCAAAGCTATTAGGAAAATGCCTTCTAGAAGTCAAAATACATCACATCCACGGGTTTATCTTTATCCAACCTGTGCATTACATCCTCAAACAATTCCAGCAAATTTGTCAAACATGACTTCCCTTCATAAATCCCTGCTGACTCTGTTTGATTGAATTATTTTTTCCAACTGTCCTTCTACTGCTTCTTTAATAATGGACTCCAACATTTTCCCAACCACAGGTGTTAGACTAACTGGTCTATAGCTTCCTGCTTTTTGTCTGCCTCCTTTTTTAAATAGGGCCGTTATATTTGCAGTTTTCCAATCATCTGGGTCCTCACAGAATCCAGGGAGTGCATGTCCACAGATCCCTGAAAGTAGTAGGCCAGGTAGATAAGGTGGTTAAGAAGGAATATGGAATGCTTGCCTTTATTAGCCGAGGCATAGATTACAAGAGATGGGGTGGGGATTTATACTTGTACTGTATAAAACACTGGTAAGGCCACAGCTGGAGTACTGCGTGCAGTTCTCTTCGCTGTATTACAGGAAGTACGTGATTGCACTGAAGAGGGCACAGAGGAGATTTACGAGGATGTTGCCGGGAGTGGAGAATCCTATCGATGAGGACAGATTCGATCGGCTGGGTTTGTTTTCCCTGGAACAGAGGAGGCTGAGAGGAGGCCTCACTGAGGTGTATAAAATTATGAGGGGCCTAGATATAGTGGATAGAAAGGGCCTATTTCACTTAGCAGAGGGGGTCAACAATAAGGAGGCATAAATTTAAAGTAATTGGTAGAAAATTTAGAGAAGAAATTTCTTCACGCAGAGGGTGGTGGGGGTCTGGAACTCACTGCCTGAAAGGGTGGTAGAGGCAGAACCCTCACAACATTTAAAAAGTGCTTGGATGTGCACCTGAAGTGCCGTAACCTGCAGGGTTATGGACCTAGAGCTGGAAATTGGGATTAGGCTGGATCGTCTCTTGTTGGCCGGCGCGGACATGATGGGCCGAAATGGCCTCCTTCTGTGCTGTAAACTTCAATGATTCTATGAACTCCTTCGCAAAGAGTTGAGGTTCGTGTGGGGTGATTTGGGTACATCTTTCCTCACATGGCAACACTTCAAAGGTAACTCCATAGCTGTAAAGCGCTTTTGGGCGTCATGAATTCCTGACAGGCACTGCAGAAATGCAAGTCCTTCTTTGCAAAATGTTGACGCAAATTCAAAATTTGCGGCAAATTGAGTGTTCATGCGGGATTTGAACCCAGAAACACTCGCAAATTTCAATTAAGAACCCCAAAGCTACAAGCATACTGATAAACCAACAAGGCAACTGTTTAGCAAATGTGGAGATAAGGTGTAACCATTATTGAAGCATTTTTAGTGTGTTGCTATTCTTGATTGGAGGAGCACATGAGACGGAATCAGTGACTTTGCCTTTTCGACATGTCTTCTGAAGTGCCACACGATCCCACTCCTGCAGTCAATGAGCTGTTGGGACGTTAATGTATCCGTCATCATCATCATCATAGGCGGTCCCACGAAACGAGGATGACTTGCTTCCACGCCGAAAAAGGATGAGTTCACAGGCGTTTAAATGAAAGACCCAAACTACATTCCGAAGTGTGGAAGATGACTGTGCATGGATTTTTTTAACGTGTGGTGGCCGTTGCATCCCAGCCATCACACGGGCTTGACAGAGCGAGGTCTTGGTCCAGTGGCAAGGGTTAACCAAGACAACTGGAGACCAGCTCTGCTGCATGGACCTAGTGCACACACATATCGCAGTGTGGGCTGGCCCGTGCTGCCCCTGGGCCCCTGACCCTGAACTCATGCCTCCCCTCGGCCCCGATCACATCCCTCTACAGTCTCTCACCACTCCTTCGCCCCGATCTCGCCGCTCCTGCTGTATCTGCCCACACTTCAATCACCGACCTGGACCTTGATGACATCACTCTACGCTGCCGCTGCCCTCCTGCACCAGCTCGCGCTGCTCCCTGGAGTAGTCTCCCGGGACCTCCAAGCTGCTCCCAGGGCCGCTCGCCGTTCCTTTTATAGCCCTGACCTGCCGCTGGTGTTCTCCCGTTAGTGTATCCAGGCTGTGGGTGGCCACCCCGAGCGCAGCAGAGGGGTTTCTGCATTAGTTCTGGGTGGGGACAGTATCTTTCCCCTTCTCTCTACCTCTTGTCTGCATCCCTGTGCTTTTATTTCCCTATTTATTCCCCCTGTCTCAGTTTCTAGTGTTTAAAAGGGAACAAAAGATGAAATTGGTGTTTCTGTGGAACAACTTCTCTCACTCAAAGTTAGACGCACTACCGTTGCACCATGAGGTCTAGGTAGCTAGCCATTGATATTCAGGTTCATATATAAATATATATAAATATATCTGCATGTATCATAACCGTTCCCTGGTGGTCGCGGGGTTAAGATCCGGTGAACTAATCTGGTTTCGATCTTCGATCAGTTCATTGCATTAAAATAATTGAGGACTGTGAGACAATTAATAATTGCTGTAATCACCATGAATACCAATACTTTCTGTGATAGACCGAGCATACAGACTATCTGGCTTCTCCTGCCCTTTGCCGGGCACGTGTTCGGGGTGTAATTTTGTCAACTGGGTGAGTTCACTGATCGCGGGGAGATGGTAGGAGCCTCTGTGGCCCCACTGTGAGGATGTGGAAGTGAACACGGTGGCTGGGTGATCCGTGACATTTCTGTAAAGGGCAGCGGAGGAGAAGGATTGAGAACTTTCAGTGTGGGACAGAAGTTGTTTAAGCTGAGCCAACACATTCCCGATCAGCACAGAGGGAGCTCACTGGTCAGCTCCCCTTTGTTGGGGCTGCTGTGCCAGAGGTTTCTGTAGTGCAGAGGTTATCATGTTTTCTTTACATGTGACAGGTCCCTGGTTCAATCCTGGCCACGAACATTATGTTTAAACTTGCTGTGGATGAACAATCGGAGGCGAGTTTATTCTCCTGGCAAATGCTGCCTGACCTGCTGAGATTTCCAGCATTTGCTGTTTTTATTTTCTATTTATTCTCCTGGCAAAAGGGCTCCCTTATTCCTTAATTGCTCTTTATTTCACTTCAATAAATAGATAACTTTCAGTGAGAGAAAACGGATCCACCGGGGACCTTTCGCGTGTGAGGCCAACGTGATATCCGCTACACTGCAGCCCATCAAAGGGCGAGACACCACTGAATATAAAGGATGAGCTCAAAAATATCAGGGGCAGTGCAGTCTGGTCAACGTCAAACCCTCCTTTCTTATTCAGCAGTGGCATGAACGGGAGTCAGACGCCACAAAGTTTAATTAAAGACATAAATACAATTAACACTTCCAAATCTTTTCACTGTAAAATTCTTTCACTTTATTTGAAATCCTACTGCATTGAATCTGAAAATGTGCACCATGGGATTTTATCCTCACTACTGATTCTATTTTCTGTGCACGGTAGGATTAACCGGTGCTGTTAAATTTGACAAAAGTTGCCCCAGATTCCTGGTGTTATCGGCAATGAAGGTTTTGAACCAGACTCCTAAAATACAGTGTGTAAAATGGGTCAACATGCATAAGAACATAAGAAATAGGAGCAGGAGTCGGCCATACGCCCCTCGAGCCTGCTCCGACATTGAATACGATCATGGCCGATGCGATCATGGACTCAGGTCCACTTCTCTCCCCGCTCCCCAAAGCACAGGACAAATGATTGAAGTATCGACTGTCCCTCAGTGAGCATTTCTTTCATTGTGCAAAAAAAGGTGAGGGGTTAATTAATGATGCTTTCCCGTGAAAGCAACACAAATGTTTCAGAAAAAAACATACGGTGACTGGCAGGTGAGTGTTGCTTCTGACACCTGGTGGGAATGGGCAGGGATTTTAAAGCCACTTGTATTGTGAAACCTTCATATAGACGAACATCCCACACTTCCTGTGTAGACCTCGTGGCGCAATGGTAGCGTGTCTGACTCCAGATCAGAAGGTTGCGTGTTCAAATCACGTCGGGGTCACTGCATTTTTGGAAATTGTTCTTCCAGAATTAATATTTTCTTTGCTGTTTGGCAATAACCAGACCCTTGCTCCAAGGTCTGTCTCACTGTTTCCCCGGTGTCAGACAGAGGTATGCCTGCTGCCCTCATTTATTTCATGTGACAGCACACAACAGTTCAAAATCACCCTGGAGGTGGCCACACGCAGCACTGAATCGTCAGGATGGCCGCGCGGTCTCAGGTGCTGTGTTCTATTCGCAGTCTCCTCTGGAGATGTGGATTTGAATCTGACATTTCTTATTTTTAATCATTAAGTGAAACTCATTGTTTGACACCACGACTAACTCCTAAAAACTGGGATTCAGCAGTTCACCTGCTCACTTCACATTTCCGTCTGACCTGGTGCTGAAAGTGAAGATGTTTCCGCAGTGCAGCGGTTAACACGTTCGCCTCACAAGTGAAAGCTCACTGGGCGGGAATATTTTCTGTAGCTTTCTCCTCATGCATGCTCAGGGGCGAGTTTGTTCTCCTGTGAAAGTTCATAAGATCATAAGCATGGAAGGATTAGGGGCCTGAGTTGGCCATTCGGCCCCACAAGCCTGGTCCACTATTGAAGAAGATCCTGGCAGTTCCTCAACAGCAAGTTTAAACATCTGGTTATGTTCCCAACATCATTTTCTCCGCAGTGTTTCCGTAGCGTCGTTGTTATCACGTTCGCTTCACACGCGAAAGGATCCCGGGCGGAAGGTGATTTTTGAGACTATTTTTGCCGTGAAATAAATTGAACAAAAGTCGCCCCAGATTCCTTGTCACATGAGCAATAAACATTTTAAACCAGCCTCCTAAATACAGAGTGTTATGTCTTGAATAAAGAATCTGACCAGATTCTGCAAACTCAAAGTAAGGTGTGACCGTCGTCCTTTATTACAAGTCTCCAGTGTGTCTCGCCAACCTGTGAGGCCTCCTGATGGATTGTGGGATCCCTTGGGACTCCAGTGGATGAGCCCTCTGATGGTTAAACAAGGTATTTACAGGTTTATATATGTAACAACACTCCCCCGGCACCGCTCCCCCCAGCCTCCCCAAAGTCAGTAGTGTAACTATTTACAATTTGAGTCAATCTGTGGCCTTCCTTTCCCTGGTTGAACTTCTCGGTGCAAATGTTGGTTTTGGTGAGTCATTGGTTGGGCCCTCGCTGGCCTGCTGGGCGTGGTGAGTCCTGCTGGGCTGATGCGGGTGATGGGTTCTGCTTCGTGGTCAACCGCTGGGTTGATTGCCACTTGTGTGTGTGTTGGAGGAGTGAAAAAGGTAGAGTCTATTGTGGATAGTTCTGGATAGTCCATGAATCTGAGTTTGGTTTGGTCCAAGTGTTTCCTGCAGGTGAGTCCATATGAAAGTTTGACCAGGAACACCCTACTCCCCTCTTTGGCCACGACAGTGCTGGGAAGCCACTTGGGACCTTGTCCATAGTTCAACATAAATACAGGATCATTCATCTCGATTTCGTGTGACACATTTGCTTGATCATGATATGTATTCTCTTGAAGCCGCCTACTCTCTACCTGTTTGTATCGATCAGGGTGGACTAATGAGAGCCTTGTCTTAAGTGCCCTTTTCATGAGCAGTTCCGCGGAGGGAACCCCAGTGAGCGAGTGGGGTCTTGTGCGGTAACTAAGCAGGACTCGGGATAGGTGACTCTGCAGTGAGCCCTCAGTTACCCTCTTCAAGCTCTGCTTGATTGCTGCACTGCTCTCTCTGTCTGACCATTGGACGTTGGTTTAAACGGGGCAGATGTGACATGTTTGATCCCATTGCGTGTCATGAACTCTTTGAACTCAGCACTGGTGAAGCACAACCCATTGTCACTGACAAGAACGGCCGTGCGTGGCAAACATGATCCGCAAGCTTTCAGTGGTGATAGCGGACATCATCTCACATTCAATCCACTTGGAATACACATCTACAACCACAAGGAACATTTTACCCAAGAACGGGCCTGCATAGTCAACGTGTGCCCTAGACCACGGTTTGGAGGGCCAAGACCAAAAACTTAGCAGCGCCTCCCTCGGTACATTGCTTAACTGCGAGCATGTATTACATCTGTGAACGCAGGACTCTAAGTCCGCATCGATACCGGGCCACCACATGTGGGATCTGGCTATCGCTTTCATCATTACAATGCCTGGGTGGGTACTGTGGAGATCACTAATGAAAGTGTCCCTGCCCTTTTTTGGCACCACTACTTGATACAGTCTGCCTGTATGGACATTTTATCTCTGCGCCGCTGGTGTGGCTTTATTTCTTCCTGCATCTCTAACGGAACACTAGACCAACTCCCGTGGAGCACACAGTTTTTTACTAAGGACAATGAGGGATCCTGGCTCATCTCGGTTCTAACCTGTTGGGCGGTAACAGGTGATTGCTCACTCTCGAATGCTTCCATTACCATAACTAAATCTTGGGGCTGTGCCATCTCCACCCCTGTGGTAAGCAATGGCAGCCTACTGAGAGCATCGGCACAGTTTTCTGTGCCTGGTCTGTGGCGGATGGCGTAGTTGTATGCGGACAATGTGGGCGCCCATCTCTGGATGCGCGCCGATGCATCTGTATTTATCCCCTTACTTTCAGAAAAGAGGGATATAAGTGGCTTATGGCCAGTTTCCAATTCAAATTTGAGCCCAAACAGATATTGATGCATTTTTTTTACTCCATAAACACATGCTAACACTTCTTTTTCGATCATGCTGTAGGCCCTCTCAGCCTTAGACAGACTCCTGGATGTATAAATAACCAGTTGCAATTTCGCAGATTCATGAGCTTGATGCAATACACACTCAACATCGTATGACGACGCATCACATGTTAGCACGTAAGACTTACATGCATCATACAGCACAAGCAATTTGGTTGAGTATAACAGTTTTCTAGCTTTTAAAACGGCATTTTCTTGGCTTTTACCCCATACCCATTCGTTTTCTTTATGCAATAAAGCGTGCAGTGGTTCGAACAGTGTTCTGAGGCCCGGTAAGAAGATACGAAAGTAGTTCAGGTGTCCTAGAAACGACCGCAGCTCCGTCACGTTCTGTGGCCTTGGTGCGTTGTCGATTGCCTCCATCTACGAATCGGTGGGCCTGATGCCGTCCGCCGCAATTCTTCTCCACAGGAACTCCACTTCGGGCGCCAGGACAACGCACTTTGAGCATGTTAACCTTTGCCCCACGCGATTAAGCCGACTAAGAACCTCCTCCAGGTTCTGCAGATGCTCATCTGTGTTCCGACCTGTAACCAAGATGTTGTCCTGGAAGACCACAGTGTGCGGGACCGAATTCAGTAAGCTTTCCATGTTTCTCTGGAATATTGCCGCAGCTGATCGAATCCCAAATGGGCATCTGTTGTGAATGAAGAGACCTTTGTGCGTGTTCATGCAGGTGAGGCCCTTCGATGATTCCTCCAGCTCCTGCGTCATGTAGGCCGAGGTCAAGACCAGCTTCGTGAACATCTTTCCTCCACCACCGTCGCAAAAAGGTTGTCTGCCTTTGGTCGTGGGCATTGATCCTGAAGGGAGAAACATTTGATAGTTACTTTGTAATCGCCACAGAATCTGACGGTGCCCTCTCCCTTGAGGACTGGAACAATCGGACTGGTCCGCTCGTTGAATATGATCAGCAAAATGATGCCCTCTCGTTGCAGCCTGTCCAGCTCGATCTCCACCCTCTCTCTCATCATGTACCGTACTGCTCTCGCTTTGTGATGGATAGGTCGCGCCCCGGGAATTAGGTGGATCTGCACTTTTGCTGCTTGGAACTTCACGATGCCTGGTTCGAACAAGGAGGAAAATTTGTTTAAGACCTGGGCAGACGAAATGTTGTCGACGGGCGAGAGCACACGGATGTTGTTCCAGTTCCAGCGTATATTCCCCAGCCAGCTCCTGCCGAGCAGCGTGGGGCCATCGCCCGGTACCACCCAGAGTGGTAACTTGTGTATCGCTCCATCGTAGGAGACCTTTACAGTAGCACTGCCGATTACGGGAATCAGTTCATTTGTGTAAGTTCTCAGTTTAGTGCGAATGGGAGTCAGGACTGGCCTTGAGGCCTTGCTGCACCACAATTTATCAAGTCTTTCTGCTCATAATGGACTGGCTCGCGCCCATGTTTCGCTCCATTGACACCGGGAGTCCATTTAATTCAACCTTCAACATTATCGGGGGCACTTTGTGGTAAATGTATGCACCCCATATATCTCTACCTCCTCGGTCTGATGCTCTGGTTCGTTGTGATCGGCCGTGGATCTGCCCTCCTCTGCAACATAGTGGTTTGCAGGATTAGCAGGGTTTGCAGCTTGCCTGCACATTCGTTGCAGGTGTCCCATTGTTCCACAGTCCTTGCAAACGTATCCTTTGAAGCGGCATGAATGGAAACGATGATCACCAACAAAGCGCCAACAAAGTGTTAATGGCATAGCATTCATCACCCTTGATGGTGGGCTCTGAGACATCTGCAGACGTACAGCTACAAGCATGTGAGGCCTGCCCTGTACGTAACGATTTGAAAACAACATTACTTTGTTCACAGTACCTGTACAGCACTCGTGTGCTGAGAGATTTGTTTGGTATTGTCACTGATGGCGATGAACGCTTGGGCTATCGCTATGGCTTTACTCAAGGTTGGGGTCTCGACTGTCAAAATTAGTTTACGAATTATTACTTCATGGCCAATGCCAAGTACAAAGAAGTCTCTGAGCATGTGCTCCAAATGTCCTTCAATTTCCAAATGCCTGCAAGGTGTCTTTGCTCGACGACATAGCTCACCACTTCCTGGCCTTCAGACCTTTTGCACATTTAGAACCGGAACCTCGCCATCAGAACGCTTTCCTTCAGGTTAAGATGCTCCCGGACCAGTGTGCACAAATCAACATACGATTTCTCTGTGCATTTCGCTGGAGCAAGCAGCTTTTGTATGAGGCCATAAGATGGTGCCCCGCAAACAGTGAGGTGAATCGCCCTTCCTTTGGCAGCATTCGCTTCTCCTTCCAGCTCGCTGGCCACGAAGTATTGGTCGAGTCGCTCCACATAGGTTTCCCAATCATCTCCCTCCGAAAATTTCTCCAGGGTGCCCATTGGTCTCTGCATCGTTGCGGTGGGGTTCGTCATCTGTATCTCATCGCCAGTTGTAGTGCATGAATAAAGAGTCTGAGCAGATACTGTGAGCTCAAAGTAATTTGTGACCGTAGTCTTTTCTTGCAGGTCTCCAGAGTGCTTCTCCAGCCTGTGAGACCTCCTTAAGTACAAGTGCTCCCAAGGGATTGTGGGATCTCTTGGGACTCCAGGGGATGAGCCCTCTGGTGGTTAAACAAGGTATTTTCAGGTTTACATAAATAACACTTGTTTGCATAAGTTCCATGCAAATTGAAAGGGCTCATTCGGTATTTAAACGTGGAATCTCTCGCAAATTGCCATTAACAACCCTGAAGTGAGAATCATACACCTGGACCAACGATACGACTGCTTGACAAGAATGGCGATAATGTGTAACCATTATAAAAGCATGTTATTGTGTGTATCTATTCTTTGTAGCCGGAGCACATGAGACCGAATCAGTGACTTTGCTTTTTCGACCTGTCTTCTGAAGTGCCGCACAGTCCCACTCCGACAGTCAATGAGCTGTTGGGACGTTAGTGTATCCAGGCTGTGGGTGGCCACCCCGAGCGCAGCAGAGGGGTTTATGCATTAGTTCTGGGTGGGGACAGTATCTTTCCCCTTCTCTCTTCCTCTTGTCTATAACGTTGTACTTTGATTTCTCTGTTTATTCCTCGTATCAGTTTCTAGTGTTTAAAAGGGAACAAACGATGAAATGGGTTTCACTCTCGAAAAGAATTTCTCTCACTTAAATTTAGACGTGCTACCGTTGCGCCCTGAGGTCTAGGCAGCTAGCCGTTGATATTCACGGTCATATATAAATATATATAAATATATCTACATGTATCGTAGCTGTTCCCTGGTGGTCGAGGGGTTAAGATCCGGCGCACTAACCTGGGAACGATACTCGATCAATTCGTCAAATAAATATAATTGAGGTCTGTGAGACGATTAGTAATTGCTGTAATCACCATGAATAACCCCATTACTTTCTGTTACGGACCGAACTTACAGATTCTCTTGTTTCTCCTGCCCGTTGCTGGACACGTGTTCCGGGTTTAATTTTGAGATCGCTGATCGCGGGGAGACGGTAGGAGCCTCTGTGGCCCCACTGTGAGGATGTGGAAGTGAACACGGTGGCTGGGTGATCCGTGACATTTCTGTAAAGGGCAGCGGAGGAGAAGGATTGAGAGCTTTCAGTGTGGGACAGAAGTTGTTTCAGGTGAGCCAACACATTCCCGATCAGCACAGAGGGAGCTCACTGGTCAGCTCCCCTCTGTTGGGGCCGCTGTGCCAGAGGTTTCCGTAGTGTAGTGGTTATCATGTTTGCTTTACGCGTGAAAGATCCCTGGTTCACTCCCGGGTGGAAACATTATGTTTAAAGTTGCTATAGTGCAACACTCCGAAGCGAGTTTAGTTTCCTGACAAATGCTGCCTGACCTGCTGAGATTTCCAGCAATTGCTGTTTTTATTTGCTATTTATTCTCCCGGCAAAAGGGCTCCCTTATTCCTGAATTGCTCTTTATATCACTTCAATAAATAGATAACTTTCAGTGAGAGAAAACGGATCCACCGGGGACCTTTCGCGTGTGAGGCCAACGTGATATCCGCTACACTGCAGCCCATCAAAGGGCGAGAAACCACTGAATATAAAGGATGAGCTCACAAATATCAGGGGCAGTGCAGTCTGGTCAACGTCAGACCCTCCTTTCTTATTCAGCAGTGGCATGAACGGGAGTCAGACGCCACAAAGTTTCATTAAAGACACAAATACAAGTAAAACTTCCAAATCTTTTCACTGTAAAGTTCTTTCACTTTATTTGAAATCCTACGATGTTGAATCTGAAAATGAGTACCGTGGGATTTTATCTTCACTAATGATTCTATTTTCTGTGCATGGTCGGATTAACCGGTGCTGTTAAATTTGACAAAAGTTGCACCAGATTCCCGGTGTCATCAGCAATGAAGATTTTGAAACAATCCCCGACAAAAATTGTGTAAAATGGGATCTGGTTTAACAGTTAACATGCAAAACACAGAAGAAATGATTGAAGTATCGACTGTCCCTCAGTCAGCATTTCTTTCATTGTGCAAAAGATGACATTGGGTTAAGTAATGATGCTTTCCCGTGAAATAAAAACAAAAGTTCAACAAAAAAACGGACGGTGACTGGCAAGTGAGCGCTGCTTCTGACTCCGAGTGGGAATGGGCAGGGATTTTAAAGCCCTTATTTTAAGGAGCGTTCATATAGATAAACATCTCATATTCGTCGTGTACAGCTAATGGTGCAACGGTAACACATCTCACTCGAGATGAGGACATTGCTATCGAAATCATGTCAGGGTTCCTGACCTTTGGGATAATTCCGGAATCAATATTTTCTTTACTGTGTCTTAATAACCAGACCCTTGCTCCAAGATCTGTCTCACTGTTTCCCCGGTGTCAGGCAGAGATACGCCTGCTACCCTCATTTATTTCATGTGACAGGACACAAAAGTTCAAAATCAACCTGCAAGGGGCCAAACACAGCAGCACCTAGTCAGGATGGCTGAGCAGTCGAAGGTGCTGTGTTTGGATTGCAATTGCATGTGGAGGAGTGGGTTCAAATCCAATGTCTGATACTTTCTGCTTTCAATCATAAAGTGAAACTCATTGTTTGACACCTCGACCAACTCTTCAAAAGTGGCTTTCTGCAGTTCACCTGCTCACTTAACATTTCCGTCTGACCTGGTGCTGAAAGTGGAGATGTTTCCGCAGTGTAGCGGTTAACACGTTCGCCTCACACGCGAAAGCTCACCGGGTGGGAATATTTTCTGGAGCTTTCTCCTCATGCATGCTCAGGGGCAAGTTTGTTCTCCTGTGAAAAGTCATGAGATGATAAACATGTAAGGATTCGGAGCCAGATTAGGCCATTCGTCCCCTCGAGCCTGGTCCACCATTCAAGAAGATCCTGGCAGTTCCTCGACAGCAAGTTTAAACATCTGGGGCGGAGCCAACAGGCGCCTGGCTGCAATCAGCGACAAAAACCAGCATTTGGCAGAAGCCCCGCTCGATCAATTGGGAGAGCATGAAACTCTTAATCTTAGGGTCACTGGTTCGTGCCCCGCGTTGGGGCTTTTTGTTCAAGGTTATCCTGCATTCACTGGAAAACATCATTAATTAATCGATGATCTTCATTTGCATAACTAAAGAAATGCTAACTTAATGAAAGTCAATAATTTAATAATTATGGACAAACAAGTGAAAGACACCTGGTGCTGGTGGGCAGTTTTGTTGCCTTTATCATTGATGCTTGATCTACAAGTCTAGTTGTCAAATCGTGTGCTCAACCGTCAGTTAACTGTTACAAATCAGCGGAGGAGAAATCAGTTTGTTGCTGCATTTACCTGCACAATGTGTGCTGAGATTATCTGTGCAATATGCATTCAGCTGGATGAATAAAAGCAACACTTTTTGAAATGCAGCCACTGCATGTTTTGCACTCAACAAAACGTTGCATTTTCTTATCATGCCAAATATTTAACATTAATGCATTGCAATGCCAACACACTTTTTACCTGGCAAGACTGAAGTACAAGCTGTGATGAACAGTGTGAAACAGAAACAGCTACTTGAGAACCCATAGCCTCGACGGTATCTGTGTGAATTGCTCTGTGCCGATAATTAGCAGAGCATAAAGTGGGGAAACTAGCGGTGTGGATGAGAAAAGGCCGAGCCAAAGTGTAATGTTGGAGATGATCTTGTTTTTGAGAAATGTTTCAAAGAATTTGGCATCGTTGGTTCCATGGTGTAATGGTGAGCACTCTGGACATGAATACAGCGATCTGAGTTTAAATCTCGGTGGAAACTGAATGCTTGCTGTCGCAGCTGCTAAAAATTTGGGACAAACAAGTGAGAGACACCTGGTGCTGGTGGGCAGTTTTGTTGCCTTTGTCATTGATGCTTGATCTACAAGTCTAGTTGTCAAATCCTGTGCTCTGTGTTAGCACAGTCCCGCATTGCTGAACTCTTTGCTTCAGCATGCAGTCTGAAGTTTGGATTAAATCACAGGAAGATTGAAGTTTGGATGGTAAAGAGACTATGAGACAATGTGGTGCCTTCAGCCAGTGAGATGAGTAACTGGTCATTGTCTGGATGTTAAATATGTGAGTACCTTGTTACGGTGGGAATAATGGAAACTCAGGATAAACGATTTGATGATGTCTGTATGTTAAGTATTTGAGTGTAACCTTGTTCCTATTTAATGACATCTGTAAGTTAAACAAGCAACATTAAGTCTGTCTGTTAAAAGATTCAGAAAGCAGTTTGTCAGGATTGTCTAAATGCAAAGAATAAGAGTTCAAAGGCTTTTTCAGTATAAAGATGAGACATTTATGGACTGCAGAGACACAGACAGCAGAGACACTGGACATTCGGAAGGTGTGTGTCTCAAGCAGCCACGGAAATCGAAGCAAGCTGCCTTTGTGAAGTGTTCTCAGTAACTTTCATACTTGGTTTGTTTAGTATGAATGTTTAAATAAAAGACCCGATCCTGCCTTTACTACAACGGAGTGTGTGCGGGTAATTCGACATTGAAAGCAACGAAGCGAAAAGAGCAAGACAGCCGTTTACCACATTTTGATGATCCCGACGTGATTTTCGAAAGTTTGTTGGCTTATTCGAAGCCCCCGACATGAAGCAGAAAGTTGGCTGAGTTGTTGGAAGAAGTGTTTCCCACACATCAGTTCGAGGGGTGAGCATTCTCTTGGTTGCCGTGATTAAAGGGATCTTCAGTTAGTAATGGGAGGCTCAGGGGCTATTCCAGTTGAGCTCCAGTCATTTCTTAATGAGTGGATTGAGTCGAAAGGGGGAACTTATGGGATAAGACAGGAAACAATGACAGGAGGATGGAGAGAGACACGGCAGTCCTTAGTGGAGGGTGTCCAGTTAAAAAAGATTAAAGGGTTTGGGTTAAAAAGTGATAAAAAGAGAAAAGCGTTGGTGTTGCAGTGTCTCATGCTGGGTATTCAAACATTAGGAGAAGAGGCTGAGGCTCGAGATAGGGAAGTCTCAGAACTCAGAGAGCAGCTAACAGCAGTGAGTAAAGAAGTAGAGAATTGGTGATTTCAGGCACTCGGGGCAGCCAGGACTGTTCTGACACTGGATCAGCATCTTGCTGATGAACAGAAGCGTAATCAAGATCTAGAGAAAGGAATATCTAAGCTGCAGCAGATGGTGGTATTCGGTTGCCCAGCGGAGACAGCAATTGATAAAGCCGGGTGGTATTCGGAGTATTCCCTGGGTCTGAGAATTTTTACGCAATTTCAAAATTCGGGGCAGAATAATGGGCCCGGCCGGGATTTGAACACAGAATTTCTCGCAAATTTTATTTAATCTCGAATCAGCAACAATCATGCTGTTCGATCAACAAACCAAATGTTTGACAATCATAAGATAATGTGTCACCATGATAAAAGCAAGTTTTTGTATGTCGCTACTCTTGATTAGAGAAGCACATGAGACCGAATCAGTGACTTTGCTTTTTCGACCTGTCTTCTGAAGCGCCGCACGGTCCCACTCCGACAGTCAATGAGCTGTTGAGACGTTAGTGTATCCAGGCTGCGGGTGGCCACCCCGACCGCAGCAGAGGGGTTTCTGCATTAGTTCTGGGTGGGGACAGTATTTCCCCTTCTCTCTTCCTCTTGTCGATATCCCTGTGCTTTTATTTCTCTATTTATTCCCCCTGACTCAGTTTCTCGTGTTTAAAAGGGAACAAAAGATGAAATGGGTGTCACTGTGGAACAATTTCTCTCGCTCAAAGTTAGATGCACCACCGTTACGCCATGAGGTCTCGGCAGCTAGCCGTTGATATTCAGGTCCATAAATAAATATATATTTTTATATTTATACAAATTATCGAAGCTGTTCCCTGGTCGAGTGGTTAAGATCCCGAGTATTAACCCTTTCCATTCTCAATCAGTTCATCACAGAAACATAATTGAGGTCTGTGAGAGGATTAATGATTGCTGTAATCGCGGTTAATAACCCCACTACTATCTGTTGCAGAACGAGCTTACACACTCTCCCGCTTCTCCTGCCCTTTGCCGGACACGTGTTCGGGGTTTAATTTTACAAACTTGGTGAGTTCGCTGATCGCTGGGAGACGGTAGGAGCCTCTGTGGCCCCACTGTGAGGATGTGGAAGTGAACACGGTGGCTGGGTGATCCGTGACATTTCTGTAAAGGGCAGCGGAGGAGAAGGATTGAGAACTTTCAGTGTGGGACAGAAGTTGTTTTAGGTGAGCCAACACATTCCTGATCCTCCTCTCTTCTTAAATAATCCCCGAAGTCGAGACTGACTTGCTTCCACATTAAAAATCAGTGGTGATCAGCACAGAGGGAGCTCACTGTTCTGCTCCCCTCTGTTGGGGCTGCTGTGACAGAGGTTTCCGTAGTGTAGCGGTTATCACGTTCGCTTTTTACGTGAAAGATCCCCGGTTTAATCCCGGGTGGGAACATTATGTTTAAACTTGCTGGGGATGAACAATCGGAGCTGAGTTTAGTCTCCTGGCAAATGCTGCCTGACCTGCTGAGATTTCCAGCATTTGCTGTTTTTATTGATTAAAGTATCGATTCTCCCTCAGTTAGCATTTCTTTCATTGTGCAAAAGAAAGTGATGGGTTAATTAATGATGCTTTTCTGTGAAAGCAACACAAAAGTTTAAGAAATAAACATACGGTGACTGGCAGGTGAGCGCTGCTTCTGACACCCGGTGGGAATGGGCGGGGATTTTAAAGCCCCTTGTATTGCAGAACCTTCATATAGACGAACATCTGAGGCTCACTGCGTAGGTATCGTGGTGCAGTGGTAGTGAGTCTGCTTTCTGATCAGAAGATTGTGTGTTCAAATCATTTGAGGTCCCTGTCCTTTTGGGTAATTCCAGAGTTAATATTTTCTTTGCTGTTTCACAATAACCAGACCCTTGCTCCAAGGTCTGTCTCACTGTTTCCCCGGTGTCAGGCAGAGATACGCCTGCTGTCCTCATTTATTTTATGTAACAGGCCACAAAAGTTCAAAATCAAACTGCAGGTGGCCACACATAATATTGAGCAGTCAGGATGGCCGAGCGGTCTAAGTTGCTGCATTCAGGTTGCAGTCTGCTTTGAAAGCGTGGGTTCCGTAGTGTCGTGGTCATCACATTTGCTTAACACACGAAAAGTTCCTGGTTCAAAACCAGCTGAAAATGTGTTTAATTAAAGATGAAAACATTGCATAATGTGCATTTCTGGTTCAGTATTAACAAAGCACAATGTCTCCCAGTCCTGCTATATTTGCTGAATACTCTGGACAGTTCGGTACACATTCAAACTCTACAGTTTCCAGCCCTGACGGTGCAGAAAGCCCCTCTCAAAGCTGCACATTCCGGCTGCTTTCAATTGAGTTGTGAGAGATTATTGACGGATCCTGCAGCTGTGAAAAGGAATGATGTGTTAGAGGGGTCATCAAACGAGGCCATGTGGGTTGAATTAAAGAACAAAAAAGGGGCGATCATACTACTGGGAGTGCACTATCGACCCCGGGGCAGTTAGAGGGAGATAGAAGATCAAATATGTGGGCAGATTGCTGAGAAGTGCAAAACCTATAGAGCTGTAAAAGTGGAGGATTTCAACCTGAATATTAACTGGGAAAATGATAGTGTGAATGGGATAGATGGTGGAGAATTCCTAAAATGCATTCAGGAGAACTTCTTTATCCAGTATATAACAAGCCCATCAAGGGAGGGGCGGTTCTGGACCAGGTCTTGTGATCGAAGAGGGGCAGGTAGAAGGGGTATCAGTGAGAGAGCATTTTGGTGCCAGTGATCATACCCTGTAAGGTTCAGTGTTGTTAAGGAAAAGGACAAAGGGGAGCAGGAATAAAAGTTCTCAATTGGGGTAAAGCCAATTTTGCTGAGCTGAGATGGAATTTCGCCAAAGTGGACTGAGAACGGCTACTTGCTGGTAAATCAGTGTCAGAGCAGTGGCAGGCATTCAAGGAGGAGATCCTGAGGGGACATAGCAAGTATGTTCCCTTAAAACAAAGGTGGGACGAACAAATCTAGAGCTCCCAGGATGTCAGGGGACATACAGGGAAAGTTATGGGAAAAAAAGGGAAGCTTATCACAGATACCGATAACTCAATACTGCAGAAACTCTCGAGGTGCAGAGGTGCAATTAAAAAATATATCATGAAAACAAAGAGAGAGCATGAGAGAATGTTGGCAATTAAAATCTGGGAAAACCCAAAGATGTTTTATAAATACATTAAGAGCACGATGATAACAAGATAAAGAGTGGGGCCTATCAGAGTCCATAAAGGGAATCTGTACGCGGAGGTGGAAGACTTGGGTAGGATTCTTTATGGATACTTTGCATCTGTTTTCACAAAAGAGAGGGGCGATGTGGACTTTGCAATGAGGATGGAGAAATGTGAAATATTAGATGAAATAAACATAGTGAGAGAGGAAGTATTGGTGGTTTAGCAGCTTTGAAAGTGGATAAATCCCCAGGCCCGGATGAAATGTATCCCAGGCTTATAAGAGCAGCAAAAGAGGAAATAGCAGAGGCTCTGACCACCATTGTCCAATCCTCACTGGCTACAGGTGTGAGGCCAGAGGATTGGAGCACTGCTGATGTTGTACCTTTGTTTAAAAAGGGAGAATGGTATTGAGTAAATACAGGCTTGCCAGCCGAACCTTTTACAATTATTTGTAAAAATCCTGAGGGACAGGATAAATCTTCATTTGAAAAGACATGTATTAATCAAGGATAGTCAACCTGAATTTGTCAAGGGAATTTGTCTGACTCAGTTCATTGCATTTTTCAAGGAGGTAACCAGGAGGGTTGATGAGGGCTGTGGTATGATGTAATATATATGCACTTTAGCAAAGCTCTTGATAAGGTCGCACTTGGCAGACTGGTTACGAATGTAAAAGCCCATGGCATTCAAGGGCAAAGTGACAAGTTGGGTCCAAAATTTGTTCAGAGGTAGGAATCAAAGCGTAATGGTTCATGGGTGATTTTGTGATCCAGTGGGGTTCCGCAGGGCTCAGTGCTGGGTCCCTTGCTTTTTGTGGTATACATCAATGACTTGGACTTAAATGTTGTGGCTATGAGTAAGAAGTTTGCAGATGACACTAAAATACGCTGTGTGGTTGATAATGAAGAAGAAAGTGGCGAACTACAGAAAGATATCAATGTACTGGTCAGGTGGACAGAACTGTGGCAAATGGAATTCAATTCGGATAATTGTGAGGTAATGCATTTGGGGAGGTTTAACAAGGCAAGGGAATACACATTAAATGGTACGACACTGAAAAGTGTAGAGGAACAAAGGGACCTTGGAGTGCAGGTCCACAGATCCCTGAAGGTAGCAGGCCAGGTCGATAATGTGGTTAAGAAGGCATATGGAATACTTGCCTTTATTAGTCAAGGCAAGGAATACAAGAGCAAGGAGGTTATGCTTGAACTGTACAAAACACTGGCTACACCACAGCTGGAGTACTGCGTGCAGTTCTGGTCACCACATTACAGGAAAGATGTGATTTCACTGGAAAGGGTGCAGAGGAGATTTACTGGAATTTTGCATGGTCTGGAGAATTTTGGCTATGAGGATAGTTTGGAGATGCTGAGTCTGTTTTCTTTGGAACAGAGGAGTCTGAGCGGAGACCTGATTGAGGTGTATAAAATTGAGGGGCCTGGATAGAGTGGATAGGAAGGTCCTGTTTCCTTTGGCAGAGGGGTCAACAGCCAGGGGGCATAGAATTAAAGTAATTGGGGGAGGTTTGAGGAGATATGAGGTTTGAGGAGATATGAGGGGACATTTCATCACCCAGAGGGTGGTGGGGGTCTGGAACTCAATGCCTGAAAGGGTGGTAGAGGGAGGGACCCACCACAGTTAAAAGATACATGGATGTGCACTTAAAGTGCCACAACCTACAGAGCTCTGGACCGAGAGCTGGAAAGTGGGATTAGGCTGGATAGCTCTTGGTCGGCCGGTGTGGACACGATGGGCCGAAATGGCCTCACTCTGTGCTGAAACTTTCTGATTATATGATTCTATTAATATAGATATATATATATAATATATACAATTATCGTAATTTTTCCTTGGTGGTCGAGTGGTTAAGATCCCGAGCACTAACCCTCTTTCTATTCTCAATCAGTTTATCACATGAAAATAATTGAGGTCTGTGAGAGGATGAATAATTGCATACCTCGGGAGCCTATTATCAGCGAGGGC
Source organism: Pristiophorus japonicus (assembly GCF_044704955.1). Taxonomy (NCBI): domain Eukaryota; kingdom Metazoa; phylum Chordata; class Chondrichthyes; family Pristiophoridae; genus Pristiophorus; species Pristiophorus japonicus. The sequence continues at coordinate 519,265 of NW_027252362.1, read as the reverse complement.
AGGCATCGACGACGAGGTTCAACACTGCCTCCAGTGCGCCAGTGCAGCCTTCGGCCGCCTGAGGAAGAGAGTGTTCGAAGACCAGGCCCTCAAATCTGCCACTAAGCTCATGGTCTTCAGGGCTGTAGTGATACCCGTCCTCCTGTATGGCTCAGAGACATGGACCTTATACAGTGGGCACCTCAAGTCGCTGGAGAAATACCATCAATGATGTTTATACAAAATCCTGCAAATCCACTCGGAGGACAGACGCACCAACGTTAGCGTCCTCAATCAGGCCAACATCCCCAGCATCGAAGCACTAACCACACTCGACCAGCTCCGTTGGGCTGGCCACATTGTTCACATGCCTGACAAAAGACTCCCAATGCAAGTGCTCTACTCTGAACTCCTACACGGCAAGCGAGCCCCAGGTGGGCAGAGGAAAGGTTTCAAGGACACCCTCAAAGCCTCCCTGATAAAATGCAACATCCCCACCAACACCTGGGAGTCCCTGGATAAAGACCGCCCAAAATGGAGGAAGAGCATCTGGAGGGTGCTGAGCACCTCGAGTCTCATCACCGAGAGCTTGCAGAAAACAAGCGCAGGCAGCGGAAGGATTGTGCAGCAAATCAGTCCCACCCACCATTTCCTCCAACCACTGTCTGTCCCACCTGTGACAGAGACTGTAATTCCCATATTGAACGGTTCAGTCACCTGATAACTAACTTTTAGAATGGAAGCAAGTCTTCCTCGATTTCGAGGGACTGCCGATGATGATGAAGAATTGCTGTAATCACCGTTAATATCCCCGTTACTTTCTATTACACACTGAGTTTACAGACTCTCTGGCTTCTCCTGCCCTTTGCGGGACACTTGTTCCGGGTGTAACTTTACAAACTGGGTGAGTTCGCTGATCGCGGGGAGACGGCAGGAGTCTCTGTGGCCCACTGTGAGGATTTGGAAGATGTTGTGTATCTGTAAAGCATGCACTCCCATGTTCCGCCACCAGGGAGTGCATTCCCTGAAGTCCCAAGGTATCCCAGCATGGGGCACCTCCAACGAGCTTGCAAACGTGCTGCAAGCTCTGCAAAACCTGCTAACCACTACGTGGCAGAGGAAGATCAGTCCAGGGTGGATTAAAGCAATCTCAAGCCTCAGAGAGAGGAGGCAGATTCTGAGGTACATGGGGTGCACACGTTTTCGACGAAATGTCCACCTACAATGCTAAATGTAAAATTGAATGGCTTACCCGTAGCCATGAAACTGGACACTAGCGCTAGCCAATCCATCATGAGTAAAAAGATGTTTGAGAGATTGTGGTGCAACAAGGCATTCAGACCAGCCCTGAGCCCCATCCACCCGAAACTGAGAACGTACACCAAAGAGCTTATCACTGTCCTGGGCAGCGCCATGATCAAGGTCACCTATGAGGGCACGGTGCCCGAACTGCCACTTTGGATTGTCCCGGGCGATGTCCCCAGCCTGCTTGGAAGGAGCTGGTTGGGCAAAATCTGTTGGAACTGGGATGACATCCGAGCACTATCACATGTCGATGAGGTCTCATGGACCCAGATTCTTCACAAATTCCCTTCCCTTTTTGAGCCAGGCATTAGAAACTTTTCCGGGGTGAAGGTGCGAATCCACTTAGTCCCAGAGGCACGACCCATTCACCACAAGGCGCGAGTGGTACCTCACATGATGAGGGAGAGAGTGGAAATTGAGCTGGACAGGCTGCAACGCAACGGCATCATCTCCCCAAAGGAATTCAGCGAGTGGGCCGATTGTTCCAGTACTCAAAAGTGATGGCATGGTCAGGATTTGCAGCGATTATAAAGTAACTATTGATCATTTTTCGCTACAGGACCAATACCCACTACCTAAGGCAGATGACCTATTTGCGACGCTGGCAGGAGGCAAGACATTCACCAAGCTCGACCTAACTTCAGCCTACATGATGCAGGAGCTGGAGGAGTCTTCGAAGGGCCTCACCTGCATCAACACACACAAGGGACTGTTCATTATAACAGATGCCCGTTTGGAATTCGGTCGGCTGCAGCGATCTTCCAGAAAAACATGGAGAGCCGACTCAAGTCGGTACCACGCACGGTGGTTTTTCAGGACGACATATTGGTCACGGATCGGGACACTGGCAAGCACCTACAAAACCTGGAGGAGGTCCTCCAGCAACTGAATCGCGTAGGGCTGCGGCTGAAGAGGTCGAATTACGTCTTCATGGCAACAGAAGTGGAGTTTTTGGGGAGAAAGGTGGCAGCGGACGGCATTCGGCCGACAGACGCCAAGACAGAAGCTATCAGGAAAGTGCCCAGGCCACAGAACATCACAGAGCTGCGGTCGTTCCTGGGACTCCTCAACTATTTTGGTAACTTCCAACCGTGGTTTTGCACCCTCTTAGAGCCCCTACATGTGTTAATTGCGTAAATGTGAGAACTGGGTATGGGGAAAAAAACAAGTAATTGCTTTTGAGAAAGCCAGAAACATTTTATGCTCCAACAAGCTGCTTGTATTGTATAACCCGTGTAAAAGACTTGTGCTAGCATGTGATGCGTCATCGTAGGGAGTTGGGTATGTATTATAACAAGCTAACATTGCGGGGAAGTTGCAAACTGTCGCCTATGCCTCTAGGAACTTGTCAAAGGCATAGAGGGCCTCCAGCATGATTGAGAAAGAAGCATTAGCGTGTGTGTTCGGGGTAAAGAAAATGCATCAGTACCTGTTTGGCCTCAAATCTGAGCTGGAAACCGATCACAAGCCCCTCATATCCCTGTTCGCTGAAAACAAGGGGATACATACTAATGCCTCAGCCCGCATACAAAGGTGGGCACTCACGCTATTAGCGTATAACTATACCATCCGCCACAGACCAAGCACCGAGAACTGTGCGGATGCTCTCAGTCGGCTGCTATTGGCCACCACGGGGGTGGAAATGGCGCAGCCTGCAAACTTGTTGATGGTGGCACAACCCGCGGACTTGTTGATGGTCATGGAAGAGATTGAAAATGATAAATCACCTGTCACGACCAGCCAAGATCCTCTGCTGTCCCGAGTAAATAACTGTGTTCTGCATGCGAGCTGGGTAATTATCCCTGTTGAAATGCAAGAGCCAATCAAGCCGTTCCAGCGGCGAAAGGACAAGCTGTTCATTCAGGCAGACTGCCTGTTGTGAGGTAACTGCCGTAGTGCTAACCAAAAAGGGCAGGGAGACATTGAAGTCAGATCTCCATAGCATACACCCGGGTATATTAATGATGAAAGTGATAGCCAGATCCCACGTGTGGTGGCCCGGGAGACAGGTGGTCCTGTGTATGGCAATGCAGCGTGTGTGCTCAGTTGAACAACGCGCCCAGAGAGGCACCACTAAGTTTGTGGTCCTGGCCCACCAGACCATGGTCGAGGATCCATGTCGACTATGCGGGCCCGTTTCTCCGTAAAATGTTCCTGCTGGTGGTGGATGCTTTTTCAAAATGGATTGAATGTGAAATAATGTCGGGAAGCACCGCCACCGCCACCATTGAAAGCCTGAGGGCCATGTTTGCCACCCACGGCCTGCCTGACTTACTGGTCATTGACAACGGGCCATGTTTCACCAGTGCCCAATTTAAAGAATTCATGACCCGCAACGGGATCAAACATGTCACCTCGGCCCCGTTTAAACCAGCCTCCAATGGGCAGGCAGAGCGGGCAGTACAAACCATCAAACAGAGCCTTAAACGAGTCACAGAAGGCTCACTCCAAACCCGCCTGTCCCGAGTACTGCTCAGCTACCGCACGAGACCCTACTCGCTCACAGGGGTGCCCCCGGCTGAGCTACTCATGAAAAGGACACTTAAAACCAGACTCTCGCTGGTTCACCCCAACCTGCATGATCAGGTAGAGAGCAGGCGGCAGCAACAAAATGTAAACGATGGTCACGCCACTGTGTCACGGGAAATTGATCTGAATGACCCTGTGTATGTGTTAAACTATGGACATAGTCCGAAGTGGATCGCAGGCATGGTGATAGCTAAAGAAGGGAATAGGGTGTTTGTAGTCAAACTAGACAATGGACAAATTTGCAGAAAGCACCTGGGCCAAACGCGGCTGCGGTTCACAGACTGCCCTGAACAACCCACAGCACCTTTTTTGAGTCCACAACACCCACCCTAAGGATCAACGACACGACGCCGGACCAGGAAATCAAACTCATCACACCCAACAGCCCAGCAAGGCCAGGCTCACCTAGCAGCCTTGCAGGGACAACAACACGCCAGCCCAGCGAGTGCACAGCCAACACACCAGAACAGACATTTGTACCGAGGCGGTCCACCAGGGAAAGAAAGGCTCCCGACCGCCTCACCTTGTAAATAGTTTTCACTTTGACTTTGAGGGGGAGTGATATTGTGTATCTGTAAAGCATGGACTCCCATGTTCCGCCACCAGGGAACTCATCCCCTGAAGTCCCAAGGGATCCCAGCATCCCTTGGGAGCAGTGTATATAAGCCGGACCCTTAGGCCTGTTCCTCACTCTGGAGTGTCTTAATAAAGACTGAGGTCACTGTTACGTTAACCTCCCCGTGTGCAGTCTCATCTATGTTAGGGACACAATACAAACTGATAGCGTTGTTTAGCAGAATAAAAAAAATGCTAACAGGGACAGTCGAAACTTCAATAACTGAACATTATAATTTGTGAAACTTTAATTCTTGATGAAGTTTTATTGCCTATCTGATTTTACACACTCTGTATTTGAGGAGACTGGTTTTCAATGTTCATTGCTTATGCAACAATGTCCCCCGGACTGCTTTTGTTCAATTTTATTGCAAACAAGTTTTTGCTTCAAAAATAATGTTTCCACCCAGGATCCTTTCACACGTGAGGCGAATGTGATAACCGCTACAATACAGGAACTGTGGCTTAGCTCAGTGCCCAGAGAGAAGTGTTCAGCAACAAGCTGAAATGCTCATTCCCTCTCTCGGCAAAAAATTCCTTTCACAAACATTTCTCTGACCGGAACTGCACCAAACAACAATGTTCTCCTTTCAAATCATTAAACTCCCCAATTTCCACATCTGCAATTTTAAGGACAACGACTGAAAGGGCTTTGCGATCAGAAAATTGCCAGAAACCCCTGTGGTTAATGACAGGGCTTTTGATGGTTGATTTCTGTACACACCTTGTGTTATGTATTTAACCCTTGGCCACCGGTATCACACCACCACCAGAGGGCATACCTGTTGGAGTCCCAAGGAATCCCAGCATCTTATTCAAGGAGCTAAAGTCACACTTACTCATTGTTCACAGGACTCAGTTTCATCCTTTATCATGAGCCTTTCAATTGGCGACGAGGCAACGAATAACCACGCAAAAATGCAAGGAACAGTTGGTATTGTGGAGAAGTTCTCAGAAGGGGATGATTGGGAGGCCTTCGTGGAGAGACCCGGCCAATACTTCGTGACCAATGAGCTGGAAGGGGACGAGAATGCTGCCAAATGAAGGGCAATCCTCCTTACCTTCTGTGGGGCAACAACATATGGCTTCATGAAGAATCTTCGAGCTCCGGTAAAACCAACAACTAAATTCTATGAAGAATTGTGTAGGCTGGTCCGGGAGCACCTAAATCCTAAAGAAAACGTTCTAATGGGGAGGTATCGGTTCTACACGTGCCAACGGTCGGAAGGCCAGGAAGTGGGGAGCTATGTTGCCGAACTATGGAGCCGCGCAGGACATTGCGAATGTGAGGGATTCCTAGAACAAATGCTGAGAGACTTTTTTTGTGCTTGGCATTGGCCATGAGGTAATCCTTTGCAAACTGTTGACTGTTGAAACTCAGAATCTGATCAAAGCCATAGCCAGGCAATTTCCACCAGTTTCTTTAAACCCAGTAACATAATTTATTTTGAGTGGGCTGAATGGAGGAACCATGATCCATGTAAAAAATTGTTATCGCTTTACATGAACTGAATGCTCATAAAAGTATTGAGTGTGAACTCACTGCATAACAGCACAGCTGGCAATGTTTGCGGAATATATTTGTGCAGCCAAAACGCACAATAACAACCTGGAACCGTGCGGCACGGAATCCTCGGGGGAAAATAGTTAAAGGCTTCGTTTCTGGATGGGCTTGAACCACCAACCTTTGGGTTAACAGCAGAACGCACTAACCCATTGTGCCACAGACACTAACAAAAACACGTACTTCAAGACATCCCAAACCAGGCTCTCAGTCAGTTAAAGCTTCAGATTGCTCCAACCGGGATGGAACTTGTCCACTCTCAGTTGCACTTTTCCCAAATAAAGGGTGGGACATCCATTGTGGATGTGTGGAAGCAGTCTGGTCCCGCACATTGCAGACACTTCCATGTCTCCCACAACCGGTGTGATCTAACTTCCAGCCTTCCAGTGCCTTGTCTGTGACGAAGTATTCTGATTGTCCCGAAGCCGGTATTCGGTTTTAATTTCTTTTCAGCTCCTGACTGCGGATAGTCCTGTGATTAAACGTGAACAAAATGCTGACAGGGACAGTTCAATTAATCATTTCTTTGCTTGGCGAAATTTCAAAGATTGAAAGCAACGGAAATCAACCCCAAATCTCGTCACCTACTCACAAACCCGATAAAACTTTGCATTTTATTTTCATGCCAAGCATTTTGCATTAATGCATTGCAATGCCAACACACTTTTTACCTGGCAAGACTGAAGTACAAGCTGTGGTGAACAGTGTGAAACAGAAACAGCGACTTGAGAAAACATAGCCTTGACTTTGGCATCTGTGTGAATTGCTCTGTATCAAAAATTAGCAGAGCGTAAAGAGGGGAACCTGACACGATAGATGAGAAAAAACCGAGCCAAAGTGTAATGTTGGAGATGATTTTGTTGTTTTTGTGAAATGTTTTGAAGATTTTAGCATTGTTGGTTCCATGGTGTAATGGTCAGCACTTTGAGCTCTGCGTTCAGTGATCTGAGTTCAAATCTTGGTGGAAACTGAATTCTTGTTGTCCCAGTTGCTGAAAATTTGGACAAACAAGTGAAAGACACCTGGTGCTGGAGAGCAGTTTTGTTGCCTTTGTCGTTGATGCTTGCAAGATCAAGATTAATTATCCAAGCTTTTATTTAGGCCCTGAGCTGGCTGAACAGAAGGTATGATTAAAACTACACATACGCATAGAGCCACAAGATGACCACTCGTTGACCTCGGGCTCAAGGAAGGAATATAATATAAGGCGAGTGACACTTGGAAGGAGGGAATAAATTGGTATTTGATCATGCGTTGGAACAACCAATCACGTCACTGTTAAGGTCTGTCCATGTGCTAAACCCTATATGATTGCTGTGCAATTTGAGCAGCTTTTTGGAGATCCTTTCTCAGGGGCTCAGAATTGAGATGCTCCCCCTTCACGTGTTGGAATTAAAGTCATTGAACCTTATCCAAGGTGTCCATCTGTTGAATCCGGGCTTGTTAAAAGAGGAGAAGGGTGATTCTCCCCATCAGTAACACATTACAAAGTCGGTTGAGGTCAGCTGTTAAAATGCATAACATTTTGTGTCGAGTTCTCTCGGGGAAGAGATAAGAAAACCGGTGTTTTGGAACAGAGTTACTTCACACCTCATGGGGACTAAGGCAATGTTCACATCACTGAACAACACTATTGACATATGACGGGAGATGGACAGTTGGGAAACACCATTCAGAACCAGTCAGATAAGAGATGACAAATCAATGTAACTTCGCTGATAAGCAGTAAACCAACCGGTGCTTTTGTTGGAGAGGCACACACTTGGGTTTGTTGTATAATTGTGGGTGAGAACCCTTGTTCTGGGAAGGTTCACGTTTGAACTCTTCCCTTGCATGTGATTGAATAAACCGGTTGAACCGAAGATTGTGCCTGAGTGATTCCTTGGTCATTATAGGAACGGGCAGGTGTCGATTCCTGATAACAGGTTTCCACCTTGAACAAGAGAAGTCTTCTTCTAACACCTACATTTGGTTAGTGCGAAACAGCAACGAAAATATTAATTCTGGAAGAACAATATCCCAAAGAACAGTGACTCCAACGTGATTTAGACACGCAGAATTCTGATGTGGATTCAGACACGCGACCGTTGCACCACGAGGCCTACACAGTGAGCCTGAGATGTTCGTCTATATGAAGGTTCTGCAATACAAGAGACTTTAAAATCCCCGCCCATTCCCTCCGGGTGTCAGAAGCAGCGCTCACCTGACAGTCACCGCATGTCTTTTTCTTAAACTTTTGTGTTGCTTTCACGGGAAAGCATCATTAATTAACCCCTCACCTTCTTTTGCCAGTGAAAATAATGCTAACTTTGATCGATACCAGGTTAGTGCGCCGGACTTAACCACTCGACCACCAGGGAACAGCAACGAGACTTGACGATATATTTAGATATATTTATATGTGAACCTGAATATCAACGGCTAGCTGCCTAGCTCTCATGGCAAACGGTAGTGCATCTAACTTTGAGTGAGAGAAATTGTTCCACAGTGACACCCATTTCATCTTTTGTTCCCTTTTAAACACTAGAAACTGAGAGAGCGGGAATAAATAGAGAAATAAAAGCACAGGATATAGGCAAGAGGAAGAGAGAAGGGGAAATACTGTCCCCACCCAGAACTAATGCAGAAACCCCTCTGCTGCGCTCGGGGTGGCCACCCGCAGCCTGGATACACTAACGATCCAACAGCTCATTGACTGTCGGAGTGGGACCGTGCGGCGCTTCAGAAGACAGGTCGAAAAAGCAAAGTCACTGATTCAGTCTCAACTGCTCCTCCAACCAAGAATAGCAACATACACAAAATATGCTCTTAAAATAGTTACACCTTATCGCCGTGCTACTAAAAAAGTTGGCTCGTTGGTCTAGGGGTATGATTCTCGCTTCGGGGTTATTATTGTAAATTCAAGAGCGATCCCGGCGAGCCAATTATTTTGCCGTGAATTTTGAAATTGTATCGAACCTTGGCAAAGAAAGACTTACATTTCGGCAGTGCCTTTCAGGAACTCATGACGCCCCAAAGTGCTTTACAGCGGTTGAGTTATGTTTGAAGTGTTGTAGTGTGGGGAAAGATGTGCCCAGATCATCCCACACGAACCTCAAGTCTTTGCGAAGGAGGTTGGTGCAAATAATCAGATGCCTCAGGAACTTAGACTTTCTTTGAATGAGTTCTGCTTGTACCTGTATTCAAGCTTGAAACAGCAACTGGGCTTCCATCTCACGGGAGCAGCGTGTAGCGGTTAGTGAGTAGGTGACGAGGTTTGGGGTTGATGTGCGTCACTTTCAATCTTTGAAATTTCACCAAGCAAAGAAATGGTGAATCCAACTGTCCCTGCAAGCATTTTGTTCACGTTTAATCACAGGACTATCCGCAGTCAGGAGCAGAAAAGAAATTAAAACCTAACACCAGCTTCGGGACAATCAGAATACTTCGTCACAGACAAGGAACCGGAAGGCTGGAAGGTAGATCACACCGGTTGTGGGAGAGCTGGTTGGTGGTGACATGGAAGTGTCTGCAGTGTGCGGGACCAGACTTCTTCCACACATCCACAATGAATGTCCCACCCTTTATTTGGGAAAAGTACAACTGAGAGTGGACAATTTCCATCCCGGTCGGAGCAATCCAAAGCTTTAACTGATTGACACCCACCCTGGTTTTGCATGTCTTGCAACATGCTCTTCCATCAGTCTCTGTGATGTAATGGGTTAGTGCATTCGGTTTTTATCTGAATAGTTGGTGGTTAGAGCCCACCCAGGGGTGAAGCCTTTAACTGTTTTTTCCCCGAGGATTCGGTGCCGCACAGATCCAGGTTGTCATTGTGCGTTTTGGCTGCACGAATATATTCTGCAAACATTAACAGTTGTGCTGTTATCCAGTGAGTTCCCACTCCAATACTTTACTGAGCATTCAGCTCAAGTAAAACAATTAAATTTTTGGATCATGTTCTGCCATCCAGCCGACTAGAAATAAATTATGTTTAAAGATAAGGACAATAATGACATCAAGCATTACGATGCAGCAATGCAGCAATGCAGCGTTCCCTGGTGGTCCAGTGATTAGGATTCGGCGCTCTCACCACCGCGGCCCTGGGTCGATTTCCGGCCAGGGAAATTGCACTTCCACCAAAATTAAAACGTTATAAGAAAGAGTTACATGCATCTCATGTGGAAAAAAAGATTCATTGATTTAAACATCATTAATTAATCCATTGTAGAACTTCAATCATTCATTTTGCCCTGAGTACGTGAGGAACTTTTGTCCCGACCTCATTGTATTTTAGGAACATGGTCCAGCCCCGGTATCTCCACCTGTGAAAGTAGGAAACTGCTGGAAATACACAACAGGACGGGTAGCCTTTGACAAACAATTAAACCCAGGTTACAGACTCTCTCTCTTCCCCTGCCCTTTGCGGGACACTTCTTTCCCTTTAATTTTACAGACTGACTGAGTTCACTAACCGCGGGGAGAGAGTAGGTGTCTCCGCGGCCCCACTGTGCTAACATGGAAGATAACACGATGGGGATGTGAGGTGGTGGCTGGGATCAGTGACATGTTTGTGTAAAGGGCAGCGGAGGAGAAGGATTGACAGCTGTCAGTGATGGACAGAAGTTGTTTAAGGTGAGCCAACACCTTCCCGATCAGCACAGAAGGCATTCACTGGTCAGCTGCCCTCTGCTGTACTTCTGGTCAGAGCGGTATCCGCAGTGGAGCCGTTATCACGTTTGCTTTCCACGCGAAAGTATCCCGTGCAGGAAGATTATGTTTAAACTTGCTGTGGATGAACAGTTATGCGTGAGTTTATTCTCCTGTCAAAAGGGCGACAGTGGCTTCTCCCTTATTCTTTAATTGCTCTTTATTTCACTTCACTAAATTGTTCCAGAATGTCGCCCACTTCATCTTTTGTTCCGCTTTGAGCACATAAAATGAGGCCGGGGGAATAAATACAGAAAACAAAGCAGAGGGATACAGACAAGAGGAAGACGGAAGGGGAAATATTGTCCCCACCCAGAACTAATGCAGAAACCCCTCTGCTGCGCTCGGGGTGGCCACCCACAGCCTGGATACACTAATGTCCCAACAGCTCATTGACTGTCGGAGTGGGACCGTGCGGCACTTCAGAAGACAGGTCGAAAAAGCAAAGTCACTGATTCAGTCCCATATGTTTCTCTGCCTGACACCGGGAAACAGTGAGATGGGTTTTGGAGCATAGATCTGGTTATTGTGAAACAGCAAAGAAAATATTAAGTCCAGAATTAAACTCTATAACATGTGTCCTGCTCGTTTAGTGGTTAGGTGCTCACAGAGGGAGCTTGAGTTTGGAATGTGACTGAAGGACAGTCGAAACTTCAATAACTGAACTTTAATAATTGCAGGATGAAATGTTATTCCCGATCTGAATTTACACACTCGATATTTTCGGTGATTTAAAATGTTCATTGCTCATCAGACAGGGAACCTGGGGCTACTTCTGTTCAATTTATTTTACAGCAAATATATTCTAAAATAAAGCACGCGCCAGGGACATTTCATGTGTGAGGCAAACGTGATTACCGCTACACTACAGAAACCTTTGCCTCACCCAGTGCCCTGGTTCATCATTTGTACCAAATTAACGCCAATGAGATAGGGATAAAAATTCCTCACATGCTCAGGGCAAAATAAATGGTTGAAGTTTTACAAAAGAATTTCATAGATTAATTAATAATGTTTAAATAGATAATTCTTATTTGTTATACATGATTTGCATATAGATTTGTGAAATAGATGAAATCTTGTTTTTATAAGGTTTTGAATTAAAAGTGCAACTTCCCAGGGTGGGAATCAAACCCAGGACAGAGCGGTGAATTCACCAAGTCCTTACCACGAGACCACCAGCAAATTATAAATTGTATTATTGCTGCATCGTTATAGTTGGTGACATTGTTGTCATTTTCAATCCACTTGATTCACACCAAAACAAATTGTAACCATAATCATAAATTCACGCCACTTTGAGATCATATTCAAATGATTTGCTGAATCCACCCCTTACAGCATTGCAACACAGGTTCGATTCTTGGTCAGGGAGATAATGTTTACAACACGATTATCAAACTAAAAACCGTATATCATTGATGACATGCAGCTAATGAGACAAGTAAGAATTCATTTAATCACCATCAATTAACTGATAACTTTCTTTTGCAGAATGAAAGAATTGATAATGTGGTTACTGAGGGACATTGGTGGTTTCAATCATTTATTTTCTCTTTACATGTGATGAACTTTTATCCCTATCTCGTTTACACACTGAATTTTAGGAGAATGGTTTAAATTTTAAGTTCTTATGACTCCAGGAATCCGGTGCAACTTCTGTTAAAATTAACAAAACCGGCTACTTTAGAGAAAAAATATTCTCGAACATAATGTTTTTAGATCATGCCCCGGCCGATCATTCTTCGGTGCAAAGTGGATGAACTGACCCTTCCCCACATTGAACCCCAGTAATCACAGTTAAGGGGAGATTTAATAGAGGTTTTCAGAATTATGGGAAAACTGTTTCCACGGGCAGGAGTGTCGGTAACTAGAGGACACAGACATAAGATAATTGGTAAAAGGAAAAATCCGGGGCGGGGGAAATGGGGAGAGGAGATAGATTTTTACTCATCGAGGTGTTACGATCTGGAATGCACTGTTTAAAATGTTTTGTTCTCAGGTAAGAAGGCAATGTTCAGGAATAAGGTGAAATGGTGAATCTTCTGCACTGACTCTCTTAAACAAACATTTCACCGTTCCAAATGGCAGAAGTCACATGGAGAAGAATATCCACGACAGAGTCTTTAAACTCCTGCTGGAGGTCCCAAGTTCCCTTCCGGAACTGGGAAATGTTCGAGTTGCAACAGGTTTTAAGTAAGTGCAGAGGCAGGGAAATGGGGGAGGGCAGGGTGGAAGGCAGGAGAGATCAAATGACAAAACGGAGATGGTGCATTTCTCTTCAACAAATATTCATTATTAGATGCAGGTAAAATATCATTAAAATTATCCAGCGTGTTCTGAACTGTTTCCCCTAATACCATCTGTGCAATAGCCAGAAGTTAAATATTGTGTCACATGGTGTGATGGCATGTTCCAGTTCTATATATGTATCCATAGAATCAATTTCCAACAGTATCGTCAAACCCAATGACTACATTTATTTCCAATGCGTTTGCTGCAGGAACATGATCAGTTTATTTTTTTAATCGTTTTACTCGAACTGAATGCTCCAAAATGTATTGTAGTGGGAACTCACTGGATAACAGCGCAGCTGGAAATGTTTGCGGAATATATTCGCGCAGCCAAAATGCACATTGACAACCTGGAACTGTGGGGCACTGAATCCTCAGAGGGAAAATGAACAGTTAAAGGCTTTTTCCTAGGGTGGGCTCGAACAGTTAACAGTCAAACACACTAACCCATTGTGCCACAGAGACTGACGCAGGCACATGTTACAAGACATCTTTAACCAGGGTGTCAATGACTGAAAGCTTCAGATTGCTCTGACCAGGTTGGAACTTGTCCACTCTCAGTTTTACTTTTCTAAAATAAAGCGTGCTTCATTGTGGATGCCTGGAAGCAGTCTGGTCCTGCAGTTGCCCCAAGCTAAGTGATAGGGCAAAAATTTGGCAGATGGAGTATAATGTCGGAAAGTGTGAGGTCATGCACTTTGGCTGAAAAATCAAAGAGCAAGTTATTATTTAAATGGAGAAAGGTTGCAAAATGTTGCAATGCAGCGGTACCTGGGGGTACTTGTGCATGAAACACAAAAGAATAGTATGCAGATACAGCATGTGATCAGGAAAACCAATGCAATCTTGGCTATTATTACAAAGGGGATGGAGTATAAAAGCAGGAAAGTCTTGCAACAATTATACAGGGTATTGGTGAGGCCACACCTGGAAGACTGCGTGCAGTTTTGGTTTCCATATTTACGAAAGGATATACTTGCTTTGGAGGCAGTTCGGAGAAGGTTCACTAGGTTGATTCCGGAGATGAGGGGGTTGACAGGACAGGACAGGTTAAATGCAAGAAGAATGTTCCCAATGTTGGGAAAGTTCAGAACCATAGTCTTACGATAAGGGGGAAGCCATTTAGGACAGAGATGAAGAAAAATGTCCTCACTCAGAGAGTTGTGAACCTGTGGAATTCCCAACCGCAGAGAGTTGTTGGTGCCAGTTAATTGGAGATATTCAAGTGGGAATTAGATATGGCCCTCATGGCTAAAGGGATCAAGGGGTATGGAGAGAAAGCAGGAAAGGGGTACTGAGGTGAATGATCAGCCATGATCATATTGAATGGTGGTGCAAGTTCGAAGGGCCGAATGGCCTACACCTGCATCTATTTTCTATGTTTCTATGTTTCTATGTTGACTTATGAGGAAAGGTTGAGTAGGTTGGGCCTTTACTCATTGGAGTTCAGAAGAATGAGAGGTGATCTTATTGAAACGTATAAGATTATGAGGGGACTTGACAAGGTGGATGCAGAGAGGATGTTTCCACTGATGGGGGAGACGAGAACTAGAGGCCATGATCTTAGAATAAGGGGCCACCCATTTAAAACAGAGCTGAGGAAAAATTTCTTCTCTCAGAGGGTTGTAAATCTGTGGAATTCGCTGACTCAGAGAGCTGTGGAAGCTGGGGCATTGAATAAATTTAAGACAGAAATAGTTTCTTAAACAATAATGGGATAAGGGCTTATGGGGAGCGGGCGGGGAAGTGGAGCTGAGTCCATGATTGGATCAGCCATGATCTTATTAAATGGCGGAGCAGGCTCGAGGGCCGTATGGCCTACTGCTACCCCTATTTTTATGTTTTTATGTTCTATAATCTGGAAACACTATTCCACTGTTTATACAAACATTAAGAGAGTAAGAGGAGATAATAAATGATGTTTTTACAGGAGGAATTTTTGGGGAAGGGGAATGCTTGACTACAGGAAGTACTTGAGGCAGACACCACTGCAACTTCTGAGGCAAAAGTGAGCAATATTTGACTCAGATGAAGACACAAGACTATGGAGGGAGAGAGCAGAGCAGAGGGAGCAGTGTTCGATTACTCCAACAAACCGCTGGCAGATATGTGCTGGACAGAATGGCCTCATACTGTGTTACAAACACCGATTATTCAATTGTTGATGGCTGTGTATTTCTTGCATTGTCCCCGCTGAGGAAGTGCAGTCTGAAGTGTGAAGAAGAAATAGTGCATTTGGTCTGCACGTTTTTCGGTTTTGGAAACAGCTCTTTGTTTTCAGGAATGTTACGTTTGATATTACAGTGACTCACGGTGGATATTGACTGGGCAATATGAGCGGAAATATGAGCGGTTTGCGTCCAGACTGCGAGCTGTGCACTCCATAAGTAATCCCACTGAGGATCTGAAGATATAACCGCTCTCACACACACAATCTTGCGCTACAAGCAGTGCGTGACGTTCGGCTGAAATTATCGGGCTCCGGTTGAGTTCTGATAGCATTTGGTCACATGACCATTTTATGCACTACGAACCGACGCAGTAACACCGAGAATGGTGATGTAACAGAGAGAAACCAACAAAGGTTCAAGGAAAGCAAAGGGAAAGGGAAAGGGTGGGATTGAACAGCTGTAAGGGGTTTTCACAGGGTTGTTGTACCTTGGGTGTCTCTCTCTGGGCTTCTGCCCTCACAGCTTATGCCTGGCCTGTGAGGTACCCTGAGTGCTGCAAGAGCACCCCTGGAGAGACTGTGTCCACAGCTTATGAAGGGGGTTTTGAGACTTGTGCGTCCCCACAGCTTATGCCTAGCCTGTGTGGCAGCTGTGAGTGTCAAACACTCCAAACCCCTTCATCCCTAGCCTGTGACACACAGTTGAGCGTTTTCGAGGCGCTCCTATTTTCCCTTACACGGTTCTGACATAAGACTCACGATCAGGAGATGTAATACAATAGAACTGAGACAAGGTGATTCCAAGAGGAACTTTAGGCTTCCAATTTATTTGACAAGGTGTAACTCAACAAACAGCAATACACCAACAAAACAATCCCCCTAAATCCCACTAAAACGGACCCAACGAAAATCTTTACACCAGTTTAGCAGTACAATGCCCAGCCTCCCACCTTTCCTGGCCTAACTGAGTTGGGAGTTCTGGGGACCAGAGGTTATACTCACTACTGTGCCTTCCGCAGTCTGGTGGTTTGTTTCTTCTATCTTCGGTGTTTTCGGACACTGGTCTTCGTTCAGTGTCGAGAGACTTGTGGTTGTGGTTGTTGAATCACGAGGGCAGGGAAAATCATCACTTCTTTCCTCACTACGTCAGAAACCCCTTTTTTAAAGCCAGATTATCCAGTCCGCCTCTCCTGCTGAAGTCGATTCTTCTCATTGGTGGACTTTTGATTTTGAAAAATGCAGCAGTTTTAGATTGAGGTTTTTTTTTCCCCACTGATCTTAACCTACTCAAGGTTTGAGTGGGTGTTGATTGCATTGGCCTCCTGTAGCCCTTGTGCTAGTCTGGCCTGAGTCAGATATTTCTATGCCTGATGAAAAAGTTCTTGGAATATGTATGTGGCATTGTTTAAATGCTGATGTTTTCAAGGGGCAAGTTTCGAGGGTATACAGTTCCCAGACAATTTGATTAGTTCCAATGTCCAAACTGGCCCTTTTGATATTGACTCCACCCCCTTTCTTGCAGACCCAACATACACCTTTTAAAAAATCCCAAATTCGATTAAAGTTCGTAGTTTCTTCCATGTGCACTTTAGGATTTCAAACTTTCTGGTAGATAGTTCCAAATTAAATTCCCTTTCCTATGAGTCCAAACACTGGGGGGGGGGGGGGTCTCCATTCATTTGTGTCCCAAAGTTTTCCTTCCATCGGTTTCAATTCACAGCACAGACTGATCCCACAGCCCTTTTCCTTCTGGGTAAAATGAGGGGGTTTTCGTCCTCCCCTACATAATCCCCCATCTGACACAGTCAGACACCACTCGAGTGTGTCAAAGTTTAGGGTGGTGAGAAAATCCTAGGTCTCCCAAATTGCCCAACTTTCTAAACTGATCCCTTCGATATAGATCGTAATTCCTTTTAATGCGGTACTAAACACAGAAATCCAACAGGTTACAATACACGACAGCAACATACATATATGTACTTAAGGTTACAGCAATAATTGTAAATTGAGTCTCATTTCGGTCTCAAACGTAAAACAAAGAAACCTGCCCTGCAAACTCCCCAGGAGCCATGTATGAAAAACGCGGTCATCCCTGAAAATAACAAAACCACCTAAGTGTCGCGGTCAAGCTTTGTTTACACACCTTGAGTGTTTAGCAACGGCTCTCCTGGCTGTGTAGTAGCCTGAGGAACTGCGTTCTTTTTCTTTTTCTCCTGAGCTTACAGCTTGTAACTAGCAGATAAGCTACAATCAGGAGTTGGCCGATTACGAAGGCATGCGATCCCACCCGGATCCATGCAGGTATGTCTGCCCATATTCCCAAATCCTACCATGCTCGGGGTTTAATTTGGGCAATCTCCCCTGCTAGAATTTCAGTTTTCTGCTCCATGGTGTAAAAATATTTTTGAGACAAATCCACTGCCTGGAGGAGGGCTGTAAGTTTCTCAGGTAGTGGGGCAATGGGATAGCCAAACTGGGCAACATATTGTTGTAGATGGCTGAGGTTGTTTTGTACCGTGAGGTGAATCGTGGAAGGTTCAGGGATGGGTGTGATTCTGGTGTGTGCCACTTGAACCTCTGCCCTGGGTTTAAAGCAAAAGCTGCTGTACAGTATTGGACACCACCTTCCCGGTCCGTGTTCATACCGTTGGGCACTTGTGGTGACACAATATGTCCCACCGCCTACATATGCTACCTGTGGAGGCATGTGGTTAGGGGCCATTACCTCCATTGTGCAATTGATAGGCTCTGCCCCAGCAGTGCTGAACCCGCATTGTGGCCTTGCAAAAGCGTTCAAGTGCTGGGGGCACAGGATTACCTGTGCTCCCCTGCTCCGACAACCCGAGAGGTCTGTACCTGTCACAGTGTGCTCCCACATTGTGACATAAGGTGGGAACTCTTGGAATCGAACATGCACCCCTCCACGAATGACTCCCACATTCTCCACTCGGTACAGGGGTGCTGGTCGTGGGGACGCCCCCATCACGGGCATCCTGACCACCACACCCATGGTGGTATGGTTTGACTTTCCACAGTCCACTGGTACCGGGTAGGCTTCCGATGCTACACGAAGTTGGCAAGGACTCAAAACATTATCGTAAGGGTGCAGTGCTGCTAAGTGCTGGTTGCTGATCCAGGAGGGGACCCGTCCCTGTCTCTGATCCTCGAGGTTACTCCGTCCCTCTCCCAGCAACCAGGCCCCATAGAGCACGCACACCTCATTTTGGGCGGCTTGATCGGAGGCGTTTCTATCCTCCCGAATCAAGGCGTTTACAGCCCTGGCCTGCGCCTCCAATTGAGAGATAATCTCCTTTAAGTGAACTGTCATTACCACCTCTTCGTGGAGCGTGGATCCCACTACGGTATTCTCATCCCCCAGGACTTTGCGCAGCTGATTCTTTAACTCATTTATCTGGAGGGCCAGCTGCATGTTATCCAAACTGTTTATGGCAGACGCCCCGGTGTTAAACCCCGTAAGAATGTCATTTAAAGTACCACGCCTCTGCCTGCCCGGTTTGGCCCTATCCCACTGTTTATACAAGTCTGTCACTTTGACATCCCCGAAGTCCAGTTCATAGAACTTCCGGAACATCTCCCGCAGCAGAGCCTGGTATAACAGCTCGGTTTCCCGGGGACACCACGTAGGTAGGCGGACTTCTGTCAGATTTAGCACCACTGATGCCACTGCGTAGTGTACCCCCTGATAAAATAGTTTCTCGGTAGGGACCAACACTAAACCATTCCCCGGCCCCCTATGTGGGACGGTGGGCTTGGCCGTGGGTGGGGGCTTCCTTTCCCGAACTACAAGTTCAGTGGCATTTACTGGTACCCGGGGATTAGGGATCACACACGCCTCCCCGCTGCGATCCCATACCACCCCATGCCCGACATCCTGCCACCACCTATAGAAAGCAATGGAGACCCCCTCTGAACACATGCGAGTGGATCCCCACATACACAAATAAATTCCTTGGTCGTACGCCCACCATTTCTCCCAGCATACAGTGACCCCGCCAGATGACCCCATGATGGTTCGGTAGGTATCATTATCCAGATGTTCCCAGTCCGAGTGTCGGTCTCTCATTTTCCTCTTGAGCTTTCTGAGCCACCACCACCGTCCCAGAGGTATGTCCCCTCGGCAAGTTAGGCATACCTTCCTGCCCTCTGTCACTCTCACTCTGGAAGTGGCCACAGTGATCTCCGGGCAGGAGAAGGAGGCCTCTCCGTAGGTAAAGTCCTTATGGTTGGAGTACTTGGTGGAGTTCGATCCCAACCACCCAGGCCATTTCCCCTCGTGGGAGTAGGTGACCCGGCCATCCGCCACCGGAGTCCCTTCTCCTGTGGTCACTGTCGGCGCTCTGCCCCCGGAGCATCCGAAAAGTAGGGAGTCCTCGGTGTCCCCTCGGTGCCCGGTGCAGATCCTTAGCGATACCAGCATCACTAACGGCCAGTAGGGAGGTGTTGACATCTGAAAGGCAAGAAGAACATGGCCTTGCCTTGAGAGACCTCTCCAGGCTCGGCCCACTTAGCATGTTCCAAACACAAAAATGCTGTGCACAACCGTCACTGCCTTACCTAAACACATATACTCCCAACACAAAGTAACAAAACAGGAAGTGAAAATATATACACCGCCACCCGTCCCCGGGTGGCCAGGCTATATCCTGTCACTGTACAGGCGTCGTCGACCACTTGGCTGACCGTACCCTGGGGACCAGGATGTCCTCCGCTGAGGGGCTCGTATGGTCCCCCTAAATGAGTCTTGTGCTGCCCTCCAAGGCCGTCCCGAGCCCCGGATGATCGGTGGGAGACCCTTGCTAGCGCAACAGAGCACCCTCCCTGTTGTCTTTCGCCGTATTAGTCTGGGGCGGGGGGCTAAGTAAACAGGGGACCACGGCGCCCTGGGCTGTGGCACTCTGTCACTCCTCCTTACTGTCGGTGCAGAGTCCCACGTTATGGGCTGCAGTGCCATCTCCTCCACCTCTTGGGCTAGCCCCAGCTGATCCACCATGGGAGGTTCAGCTTCCCCTTGAACCTTGCTAATGGTAGAGCCTTTCTCCCTACTTCTGTTAGTGGGCTGGGAACCTCTACCCAGTGGTGGGATAGCCTTACAGGAGCAGTGAACCAGCCCCGGCTGTAGAGCTTCGGGGCCCGCTGCCTCCTCCGGAGCCTCCAAATCCACCGGGGCCTGTTCTTCCCCCAGTGCCTGATTCCCTTCCCTTGCTCGTCCCCTCTGTTTTTTTACCTCTTTTGGGGTCAAACAATTTACACTGATTAATGTGATACCACTTCACCCGGCGAGGCAGTCGAACCGCATAGACCATAGGGCTAGCCTTGTCGACTACGCTGTATGGTCCCATATATAATGCTTCAAAAACCCCGACCCGAGCATAGTTCCTCACTATGACCTGGTCCCCCATCTCCCATTCGTGGTGTTTGCTGGGTTCTAGCAGCAATCGGTTACTCTGATGCTGTCTGGCCATGTTACTAGCAGCCTGCCAGTGAATCTGTTTCAGGTGTTCAAACAGGTTCCTGACAAACCGGTCCCAGTTCACCTCTCGGAGCTGCCCTTCGGTGAGAACCGGCGCCAACACATGCACTGGGGTTCTCATGATCCGGCCTGTCATCAGCTCATGGGGTGAGTACCCTGTGCTCTTTGACTGACTGGCCCGGATTCCCATGAGGACCAACGGTAAGACCTCCACCCACTTGTTCGGTGAGTCTCCCATCTCCTTGCACAGCCTTTCCTTTAGGGTCCGGTTCAGGCGTTCTACGGGGCCTGAGGACTGAGGGTTGTAGGCGACATGCCATTTGGCTCTCATCCCCAGCACCTTTAGGGTGGCCTGCATCACCTGGCCGGTGAAGTGGCTTCCCCGGTCGGACTCCACGATTTGAGGTAGACCCCACCGAGAGAACACCTCTTTCACCAGGATTTTTGCAGTCCCCACCGCGGTAGCTGTTCGGCAAGGGAAGGCTTCCACCCACTTGGAAAACACATCCACCAGGACAAGGCAGTATTTATAACCTCCCTGGGCGGCCGGTAGGGGTCCGATGTAGTCGACCTGGATCGACTGCCATGGTCCCTCTACCCGCCTGACGTGTCCTATAGACGCCTTCCTTTTCTGAGGGTCTGGATTGTTTGCAGCGCAAACCAGACAGCCCGCACAGAAGTCGCGGACGTTTTCCCGGAGGCCTGGCCACCACCCTGTCTTTTCTACCCGTTGCCAGGTAGATTCCGGCCCAGGGTGTCCCGCACCTGGACCCACATGGGCCAGCTGAAGGAATTCCCTCCGGTGTTGTGGCGGCACTACCCATTTGTCCCCTTTAAACAACATGCCTTCCCGCACAGCAATATCTACAGCACTGTATGGGCCCTCTGCCTTTCCCCCTCTTTTGATAGCCGCCAAGGCAGCCTTCAGGATCGGATCCTGCATCTGGACTACTTTAAGGTCCAGGGCCACAGCCGCCCATACGCTCCCTTGTGTCCCTGGCTTGCTTCTTGCTGCTGCTATCCTGCCTGCCTCGTATGGGTCCCATGGGCGACCTGTGCGAGCACCTTCCCTTGCCAGCAGGTCTGCCTGCTGGTTACCTTCCCCCCGTGGCTCAGTTTTGGAGTGGGCCTTTACCTTATGGATATATACATCCCCGGTTTCTCCCACTGCAGCCACAATCTTTTCTAGCAGGGGTTTGGTCACAAGGGGCTTCCCAGCGACAGAGGTGTACCCCCGGCGTGACCAAATCGCCAGATACTCTGCACACGAATTGCAAGTGAACATGCTGTCCGAGCAAATCGTGTATGGGGTAGGGAATTCCTCGGGGTGTGTGACCACATACATCACCGCCGGGAATTCCGCCTGCTGGGCGCTCAGGGTGCATGGGAGTTTAAGAGCCAAGGCAATTCCTGCCTTGGGATCCCAAACTCCGCAGCCCGTGAGTCTTGGACCCGCGGACACTGAACTGGAGCCATCAACGTAGATCTCGCGGCCTGTGGGGTGTATCCCTGCCCGAAATCCAAAGTTAATGTCCCATACTCCGCCCACAGAGCATCGATGCGGCTGCCCTGGATAGATTAAATTTGCTGTGAGCCTGGGCTCGCAGAGGCCCTTGACCTTTAAAGTCATTTGGGAGAGGAGGAGGGTCCAGCGAGTGATTCTAGCACTGCTCACTGTCCCGTCCTTAATCCTCCCGTCCAACAGCATCTGCGTCGGGGTATGATGGGTGAGGAGTGTAATGGGGGATTTTCCCGTAAAGATCTGAGCTCTCTTTACTGCCCAGTGGGTGGCAAGCAAGTGCCTCTCACAATTGGAGTATCCCTTTTCTACCTCCGTGAGGACCCTGGAGGAGTACACCACTGGTCTCAGCTGACCGTTTCACCCCTGGAGCAACACTGCACTTAAGCTGTCGCCACTGGCTGCCACCTCCAGGAAGAATTCCTCCCCTCCATCAATTGCCCCATGGGCTGGTGCTATCTGCAGGTCTCTCGTAAGACAGACAAATGCTGCCTCACAGCCCTTGTCCCATTCCCACTCGACCCCCTTATGTAGGAGTCTGAGCAGAGGGGCGGCAGTGGCTGCATAGTCCTCGATGAAGTCCCTACAGTAGCCAGTGATTCCCAGGAAAGACCTTACCCCCGATACATCCCTAGGGACAGGGAGTTCCGGCACTGCCTTTCTTCTAGCCTCATCAATGGCCCTTTCTCCTGCTCTTATCGTCAGGCCCAGGAATTGTACCTCTCCTCGACCTATCTGGGCTTTCTTGGGATTAACTTTAAAACCCCCTTCCTTCAGTAAGACCAGCAGTTCGGCCAGCAGTGGACCGTGTTCCTCACTGCTGTCTGTGAACAACAACAGGTCATCCACATACTGGACCAGCTGGTGTGACTGGCTGAAGCCTTTTAAGCAGTTCGCCATGCATTGGTGAAAGATGCTGGGACTGTTATGAAAGCCCTGTGGGAGGCAGCTCCATGTATACTGCTGTTCCCGGAAGGTGAAGGCAAACTTGTACTGGTCTTCCCTCCGTACAGGGATGGACCAGAACCCGTTGGATATGTCCAACAATGTGAACGTGGTTGTGGATGCAGGGATTTCCCCGATCAGATCCGCAACCGCCGCTACTGTGGGAGCACAAGCTGGGATATTTTTATTGAGCACCCTATAATCCACCGTAGCCCTCCAAGAATAATCCGGTTTCCTAACCGGCCAAAGCGGGGAGTTGACATGGGTGGCTATGGGTCTCAAAACACCCTGCTCGACAAGCGAGCTTAAAGCTGTCTCCAAGTCTGCTTCTGCCTCTTGGGGAAAGCCATACAGATTTTGCGGGCGGGACATGGGATCCCCATCTATTCTAACCTCCATTCCTGTGACTCTCCCACAGTCGTGTTTATGGGTGGCAAATGCTGCAAGATTTGCTTGCACATAGGCCCGGTACTCGGCCGGGGTGTTGCTGATCAGAACCTCCAGGTCGTAACCCCCTTTTGGCTTCATTGTACAGAGAGTCCCTTTTCCCTGTTTCTTATCAATAACCATGACTTCTCCCTCTGCTCCCGTCCCCACTGTGCCCCATAGACAGTGATTCCTCAAGTCTACTAGGATCTGGCGAGCGATGATAAAATCAGTCCCCAAGATTCCTTTTCCCACCCGCTCCCAGTTCATCAGGACGCACTTCCATTGTGTTTGGAGTGCTCCGAAACGAACCGCGAGCGGGACTGAGAAAATCCCAGCCTTCTCATTACCTGTGAACCCAACTAGTTGATATGGCACCCCGTTTGATAGAGGTGAGGTTGCGGGGTCCTCCGAATGGACTGTCGTGCTGGAAGCACCAGTGTCCAAAAGGTAGGTACCCAATACACCCACAACCTCCATCTTGACCCAGGGTCGTCCCCAGGGGTCGTATTCTAGTGGGCACAGGTATGCAGGCTGGATCTGGGCTAGTCACGGCCTCTGTACTGCCAGGGTTGCTGGTGCATCCCTGCCTGTTGCCGTGGCTACCTTCCCAGTCCCCTCCAGCGCTGTCCTCACTGCAGCTACTATCTGGTCAAGGGATGGTGAGGAGCTCGCTCCACTTCCCCCACTCTGGGCGGCTCCTAAAGAACTTCTCCCCCCATATCTCTTTACTGGGCTCCTGCGATCCCTTTTAAAATGCCCAGCTTTCCCGCACCCGTAGCACACTCCCTCCTTATCAGACGAGCGGCCACCCTCCTGGTGCCATTCCCTTTTGGGAATCGGTTGGGTTTTACTTCATATACCCGACCTTTGGAGGTTTTCTGCTCCTCCCCTCCTCCATTCCGTTGGACCAGTGCCAGTTGCCTGACCACTGCTTCCTCGGTGAGCTTGGGGTCCCGGGAATCGAACCACAGTTCTGCCCTGGCCTTGAGCCGGGGCAAGCAGTTTGCCACCAGCATCCGCAGCCAGCGGCCAGTCTGTACCGCGGAAAGATTCACCCGGTCGAGGAGCTCCCCACAGGCTGCGTGGTATACCACCCACAGCCTGTCCGCAAATGCCTGCAGGGTTTCCCCTGCGAGCTGCCTTGTCCTTTCGACCCGTTCGAAAGGACTGCGTCATCGAAGCCCATAGCCTCAAGGACAGCCCTCTGGACCTCAGTAAATGTACGCTGTCCCCTCCGGCATTCTGCCGGTAGGGCCTGGTACAATTTGCTGTCCAGAGAGAAGAGCAGCAGCTTGGCTGTCTCTTCCTCGTCACACCCATTAATTTCCCCTGCCTGCATCACCTCCATGAAGTGGATAGACGGGTCCCCGCTGCGAGTGAGTTTGGCCAAATGGGCCACCATGGCCCTGAGTGATTGAACTCCATGGGGAATAATAAAGTCGCTCTCCAGCGCTCCCAGACCTTGGCCACCTCCCTGTGGAGGACCGTACTTGCGCTGCCTGACCGGGCACATCCTCCCTGGTTCAGGATCTTTCTGCGCTGGTCCCTCTACCTCTGGCTGTCCCACCATACCCGGTGCAGCAGACAGTGCCTGGTCGCCTGATCCAGCCCTTAACTGACCCTCGGCTGGAGCCTCACATCCCTGCTGCCAAACGGGACACATTGGTCCTGCCCCCAGCCCTGGGTATGCTACTACCTGCGCGCCCCGCCCCTCCTGGTACCCCACCGGACAAACCACCGGTGCCTCAGGTGGTGGTCGGGCGCCTCTTGCCTTTGGATTCTCCTCTACCTCCCAATACTCTCCTTTGTCCCCTGTGGACCCTCCGGGTCCTATCAGGGCGACCATCCCCTTTGCCTGGGATAGAGCGTGGGTGAGAGTTTTAATCCTCTCCTGACAGGGACCGTGATCTGCAAACTCTCTGCTACTCGCCACTTTAGAGGCTGCCTGCACATATTTTAATTTATTGTCCAGTTCCCAAATTTTCTGGGTGTGCCGAGAATTCTGTTCCCTGAGGGACCCCTCACTACCCTTGGCCTCAGTGACCTGACTGAAGATAGTCCCGGCTATTTCGGAAGGTCTCCTACAACTGCCGGTTCCTTTGCTGCTCCCCAGCTAATTCGGCCAGCAGGTTGTCCCCAACCACAGCCCGGATAGCAGAGAGCTGCTCTGATTTCTGAAGACTCTGTTCCAAGTCCTTCACCCGCTGGTCGAGCTTTCGGACTTGGCGGGTGAAGCAGATAAGCCAGATGGCCTTTTCCACCTTGTGGTTGTTGTCTTTCCCAGCTGTCCACTGTTCAGCAGCATCCAGTGGGCACTCTGCCCGAATGAGGGCTTGAACCCAAGGTTTGGTGAGGTTCACCTTGCCAAAAATATATGAGGAAATGCTCTCCTCCATTTTAGTTTTCTCTCTTATCACCTCATCTGTTATATTAACATCTCATGTTTGCTTATGTCCCTTCGTGGTCGCCATGTTCTGTAAGGGGTTTTCACAGGGTTGTTATTGTGCCTTGGGTGTCTCTCTCTGAGCTTCTGCCCTCTCAGCTTATGCCTGGCCTGTGAGGTACCCTGAGTGCTGCAAGAGCACCCCTGGAGAGACTGTGTCCACAGCTTATGAAGGGGGTTTTGAGACTCATGCGTACCCACAGCTTATGCCTAGCCTGTGAGGCACCTGTGAGTGTCAAACACTCCTAACCCCTTCTTCCCTAGCCTGTGACACACAGTTGAGCGTTTTCGAGGCGCTCCTCGCTTCCCTTACACGGTTCTGACATAAGACTCACGATCAGGAGATGTAATACAATAGAACTGAGACAAGGTGATTCCAAGAGGAACTTTAGGTTTCCAATTTATTTGACAAGGTGTAACTCAACAAAAGCAATACACCAACAAAACAATCCCCCTAAATCCCACTAAAACAGACCCAACGAAAATCTTTACACCAGTTTAGCAGTACAATGCCCAACCTCCCACCTTTCCTGGCCTAACTGAGTTGGGAGTTCTGGGGACCAGAGGTTATACTCACTACTGTGCCTTCCGCAGTCTGGTGGTTTGTTTCTTCTATCTTCGGTGTCCTCGGACACTGGTTTTCCTTCAATGTCGAGAGGCTTGTGGTTGGGGTTGTTGAATGATGAGTGCAGGGAAAATCATCACTCCCTGCTACTAAGTCAGAAACCCCTTTTTTTATAGCCAGATTATCCAGTCTGCCTCTCCTGCTGAAGTCGATTCTTCTCATTGGTGGACATTTGATTTTGAAAAATGCAGCAGTTTTATGTTTTTAGTTTTTTTTCCCACTGATCTTAACCTACTCAAGTTTTGAGTGGGTGTTGATTGCATTGGCCTCCTGTAGCCATTATGCTAGTCTGGCCTGAGCCGGATATTTCTATGCCTGATGAAAAAGGTGTTGGAATATGTATGTGGCATTGTTTAAATGCTAATGTTTTCAAGGGGCAAGTTTCGAGGGTATACAGTTCCCAGACAATTTGATTAGTTCCAATGTCCAAACTGGCCCTTTTGATATTGACTCCACCCCTTTTCTTGCAGACTCAACATACATCTTTTAAAAAATTCCAAATTCGATTAAAGTTCGTAGTTTCTTCCATGTGCACTTTAGGATTTCAAACTTTCTGGTAGATAGTTCCAAATTAAATTCCCTTTCCTATGAGTCCAAACACTGGGCGGGGGGGGGGTGTCTCCATGAATGCACCTCCTTTTATCCCCTGCAGGACTTGTCTGCTCTTTTAAAATTCATTTGTGCCCCAAATCTTTCCTTCCATCGGTTTCAATTCACAGCACAGACTGATCCCACAGCCCTTTTCCTTCTGGGTAAAATGAGGGGGTTTTCGTCCTCCCCTACACATTGGAGAATTGTATTATATGTGGGTTACTAACCGGTGTTGAACACCAGACTCCAGTGCCCATGTATTGCTAGGTTTATCTGTCACTAGAGAATTATTCTGAATGTGAGTCACATATAGAATGACATATTATATACAGCACAGAAATAGCCCATTTGGCGTTTATATTCCACTCGAGCCTCCTCATGTCTTTTCACATCTAACTCTATCAGTGTAACTCTCTATTCCCTTATTCCTCAGTTACTTATCTAGCTTCCCCTTAAATTAATCTATACTTTTCGCCTCAACTACTTCCTCACCAATCTCTGTGTAATGACACTTTTGCTGAATTCCCCACTTGGTTTCTTGGTGACTCTCTTATATTGATAGTTCCAGTGTTGTTCTTCCCCACACATGAACACACTCTCTCTGTGTCAACTCAAACAAAACCTTTCATATTATACACCTCAATTAGGTCACACCTCAGACTTCGCTTTTCAAAAGAAAAGAGATCCAGTCTCTTCATCCCTTTCTGATAGGTATAAAGTCGTATTTCTGGTATCATTCTTGTAAATCGTGTTTGCAACCTCTCCAGTGCCTCTATATCCGTTTTATAAGGATTTAAAGGCAAGAAACAAAAAGGGCCACTGAATATAAAAGGGCTGCAGGAGGGGTCAAAACTAAAAATCATGGTTTAAAAACTAGGATGAAAACACTCTACCTAAATGCACGCAGCATTCAAAATAAAGTAAATGAGATGATGGCACAAATCATTACAAATGGGTATGATTTGGT
Organism: Pristiophorus japonicus; assembly: GCF_044704955.1. Taxonomy (NCBI): domain Eukaryota; kingdom Metazoa; phylum Chordata; class Chondrichthyes; family Pristiophoridae; genus Pristiophorus; species Pristiophorus japonicus. The sequence goes on along the minus strand of NW_027252362.1, from coordinate 491,110 downwards.
GGCCATTACAGAAACATGGTTGCAGGGTGGCCAAGACTGGGAATTGAACATACAGGGGTATCTGACGATTCAGAAAGATCGACAAGAAGGGAAAGGAGGTGGGGTAGATCTGTTAATAAAATATGTTATCAGGGCAGTTGTGAGGGATGATATTGGCTCCAATGAACAAAATGTTGAATCATTGTGGGTGCAGATTAGAGATAGTAAGGGAAAAAAGTCACTGGTCAACGTAGTTTATAGGCTCCCAAATAATAACTTCACGGTGGGGCGGGCAATAATCAAGGAAATAATGGAGGCATGTGAAAATGAAACGGCAGTAGTCATGGGGGATTTTAACCGACATATCGATTGGTCAAATCAAATCGAACAGGGTAGCCTGGAGGAGGAATTCATAGAATGCAAACGGGATTGTTTCTTAGAACAGTATGTAACAGAACCTACAAGGGAGCAAGCCATCTTAGATCTGGTCCTGTGTAACGCGACAGGAAAAATAAATGATCTCCTAGTAAAAGATCCTCTCGGAATGAGTGATCACAATATGGTTGAATTTGTAATACAGATTGAAGATGAGGAAGTTGTGTCAGAAACGAGCATACTATGCTTAAACAAAGGGGACTACAGTGGGATGAGGGCAGAGTTGTCTAAAGTAGACTGGAAGCAAGGACAAAACGGTGGCACAATTGAGGAACAGTGGAGGACTTTTAAGGAGCTCTTTCATAGTGCGCAACAAAAATATATTCCAGTGAAAAAGAAGGGCGGCAAGAGAAGGGATAACCAGCTGTGGATAACCAAGGAAATAATGGAAAGTATCAAATCAAAGAGCAATGCGTATAAGGTGGCCAAGGTTAGTGGGAAACTAGAGGATTGGGAAAATTTTAAGCAACAGCAAAGAATGACTAAAAAAGCAATACAGAAAGGGAAGATAGATTACGAAGGTAAACTTGCGCAAAACATAAAAACAGATAGTAAAAGCTTTTACAGATATATAAAACGGAAAAGAGTGACTGAAGTAAATGTTGGTCCCTTAGAAGATGAGAAGGTGGATTTAGTAATGGGAAATGTGGAAATGGCTGAGACCTTAAACAATTATTTTGCTTCCGTCTTCACAGTGGAAGGCACAAAAACCATGCCAAAATTTGCAGGCCACAGGAATGTGGGAAGGGAGGACCTTGAGACAATCACCATCACTAGGGGGGTAGTGCTGGACAGGCTAATGGGACTGAAGGTAGACAAGTCCCCTGGTCCTGAAGAAATGCATCCCAGGGGATTAAAAGAGATGGCGGAAGTTATAGCAGATGCATTCGTTATAATCTACCAAAAGTCTCTGGTCCCTGGGGAGGTACCAGCGGATTGTAAAGCAGCTAATGTAACGCCTCTGTTTAAAAAAGGGGGCAGACAAAAGGCAGCTAACTATAGGCCGGTTAGTTTAACATCTGTAGTGGGGAAAATGCTTGAAACTATCATTAAGGAAGAAATAGCGGGACATCTAGATCGGAATAGTGCAATCAAGCAGACGCAGCATGGATTCATGAAGGGAAAATCATGTTTAACTAACTTATTGGAATTCTTTGAGGAGATAACGAGCATGGTGGATAGAGGTGTACCGAGTGATGTGGTGTATTTAGATTTCCAAAAGGCATTCGACAAGGTGCCACACAAAAGGTTACTGCAGAAGATAAAGGTATGCGGAGTCAGTGGAAATGTATTAGCATGGATAGAGAATTGGCTGGCTAACAGAAAGCAGAGAGTCGGGATAAATGGGTCCTTTTCCGGTTGGAAATCAGTGGTTAGTGGTGTGCCACAATGATCAGTGCTGGGACCACAACTGTTTACAATATACATAGATGACCGAGAAGAGGGGACGGAGTGTAGTGCTCAAAATTTGCAGATGACACTAAGATTAGTGGGAAAGCGGGTTGTGTAGAGGACTCAGAGAGGCTGCAAGGAGATTTGAATCGGTTAAGCGAATGGGCTAATGTTTGGCAGATGGAATACAATGTCGGAAAGTGTGAGGTCATCCACCTTGGGGAAAAAAAACAGTAAAAGTGAATATTATTTGAATGGGGAGAAATTACAACATGCTGTGGTGCAGAGGGACCTGGGGGTCCTTGTGCATGAATCCCAAAAGGTTAGTTTGCAGGTGCAGCAGGTAATCAGGAAGGCGAATGGAATGTTGGCCTTCATTGCGAGAGGGATGGAGTACAAAAGCAAGGAGTTCCTGCTGCAACTGTATAAGGTATTGGTAAGGCCGCACCTGGAGTACTGCGTGCAGTTTTGGTCACCTTACTTAAGGAAGGAAATACTAGCTTTGGAAGGGGTACAGAGACGATTCACGAGGCTGATTCCAGAAATGACGGGGTTACCTTATGATGATAGATTGAGTAGACTGGGTCTTTACTCATTGGAGTTCAGAAGGATGAGGGGTGATCTTATAGAAACATTTAAAATCATGAAATGGATGGACAAGATAGAGGTTGAGAGGTTGTTTCCACTGGTAGGGGCGACTAGAACTAGGGGGCACGGTCTCAAAATACGGAGGAGCCAATTTAAAACCGAGTTGAGAAAGAATTTCTTCTCCCAGAGGGTTGTGAATCTGTGGTATTCTCTGCCCAAGGAAGCAGTTGAGGCTGGCTCATTGAATGTTTTCAAATCAAAAATAGATAGATTTTTAACCAATAAGGGAATTAAGGGTTACGGGGAGAGGGCGGGTAAGTGGAGCTGAGTCCACGACCAGATCAGCCATGATCTTATTGAATGGCGGAGCAGGCTCGAGGGGCGAGATGGCCTACTCCTGTTCCTAATTCTTCTGTTCTTATGTTCTTATAACACGGCGATGAGAATTGTACAGTGTACTGCAAGTGTGGCCCAACGAAGGTTTGATACCAGTTCAGCAGAACTTCACTTCTTTTCAATACTATCCGTCTTGAATTAACCCTTGGTGCTCCATTTTCTTTTTATGGATGTATCCACGACTTGTCCCCAAACACCGCAAGCTCTGACCTTATTCATTATTCTCGTATGTGGTACCTCATAAAAGACTTTTTGGAGATTAAATATATTATATCGTCCACATTGCCCTGGTCTACTCTCCCTGTTACTTCTTCAATGAAATCAAAGAAGTTGGTCAAGCAAGACTTTTGCTTTTGAATCCACGCTGATTATACATTATTATATTTTTGGTTTATAGATATTCTTCTATTCTCTACTTTAGCAGAGATTCCATTATTTTCCTACCACCAAAGTTCCACTGACTGGTCTATAGTTCCCCGGACATGTTCTATCTCTCATCTCAAATATAAGTATTACGTTAGCTATCCGCCATTCCTCTGACACGACACATTTTTCAAATTAATCATTAAATATTTGTAATAGTGCTCCTGCTATCTCTTTGCTGAATTATGTTAAAGTGTATGGATGTAATCCATCCAGACCAGGGGTTTAATCCTCCTTTCATTTGGTTCGTTCATTTAATATTTCTCCTCTTTATTTATTGCAGTTATATAATTTCCCATACATTATTCCACCATCATGTCCACCTGCCCTGTGTCCCTGGTAAATACAGAGGCAAAGTAATTATTTCATATTTTATGTAATTTTTCCTTCGCTCCATGTGATTTAATCTTGTCCATTGATTTGTGGCCCTATTCCCATCCGACATTCTTTTTTAAATGAATGTGCCTGTAGAAAGTTAGATGAGCGATTATGTTATCGGCCACCTAATAGTGGGAAGGATAAAGAGGTGTAAATTTAGAGAAAATGCAGAAAGATTCAAGATCTGTCGTGATAATGTGGGACTTCAACGTAAACTGGGAAAATAACCATGCAAAGGGAAAATGCAGGGGAGGATTTCCTGAAATCTGTATTAGAACTTTCTCCATCAGTATGTTTCCAGCACGATGAGGAAGAAAGCAGTTCTGGATCTCGGAAATGGATTAAGTAGAGCATGTTTCTGTGGAGGATCATTGAGGAAACAGTGATCACAATATCATTATGTTTAGAGTAGTTATGGAAAAGGAGAAGGTATAATCATGTGTGAAAATACCCAACTGTAGGAGGACTAATTTTATGAGTTGAAAGGGATCCGGCCCAGGTAGATTGAAACCAAAGATTTCTCGGTAAAACAGTAAATGCAAATTGGGAGACTTTCAAAAATGAGATCGATCGGGTAACGACTAGACACGTTCTCATGCAGGGTGCAGGAATAGCATGAAAACTAGCTACAGCTCGGTGGATGAATGAAGGTCAACTAAAACACAAAAACGGAAGCTTGTGATAAACTTCAGGCTCATATTTCAGTAGAGAACCAAGCAGAATACAGAATGTACAGAGAAGGACTATCAAAGGAGGAGGAAGTAGAATCAGCAGAAAAACAGGATATTCGCCCATAGTACTTATCTGAGGAAGGACACACTTGCCTTGGAGGTGGTGCAACAGAGGTTCAACAGATTGATTCCTGGGATGAGAGGGCTGTCCTATGATGAGAGGTTGTGTAGAATATGCCAATTCTCTCTGGGGTTTCGAAGAATCGGAGGTGATCTCGTTGAAACGGACAATATTCTGAAGGGGATTGACAGGGTAGATGTTGAGAATCCTGGCTAGCTCAGTCGGTAGAGCATGAGACTCTTAATCTCAGGGTCGTGGTTTTGAGCCCCATGTTAGTCGATTACTGTTCCTTAAAATTTATGTTGCTTTCACAGGAAAACATCATTAATTAACCTATTTTCTTCTTTTGCACAATGAAAGAAATGCGAACTGAGGGAGAGTTGATAATTTAATCATCTGTTCTGTGCTCTGCATAAGAACACAAGAACCAGGAGCAGGAGTCGGCCATTTGGCCCTTCGAGCCTGCCTTCTTTTGCACTGAAACAAATTATAACCGTGAGTTTAAATTAGCAGTGCGGGATATTTACAGGGCACCTTTCAATGCTTCACAAAACCATTCCTTTCGCTACAGCCACCCGGGATCGTTTCCCGGTTTGGGAAGTAACTTTGATATCACCGTTTGTAATTGAAGTGGAGTAATTTTATTATGTGAGATGGATGTCCCAAAGCACTTCAGAGTGGTGTCAAAACAAATGAGTTTGCAATTAAAAACACTGAATGTCAGGAGTGGGATTTTAACCCACGCCTCCAGAGGAGATTGCGACCTGAACGCAGCACCTTAGACCGCTCGGCCATCCTGACTGTTGATGCTTCAGTTACAAGTTATTACTCGGGAAAGTTTCAGACCGGGCGCTTGTTCAGTGTTGCTGGAAGGCCCAGTGACCGGGATATCCTCTCCCCCGGGGTTTTCCTGGGCCTGTGATCGGTGCACGGGGAGGTTTGGCCCGGGTCTGAGGTAGCTTACATCCCAGTGATGGACAATAACCCTCTGAGCTCTGGAACTGGGGAAGAGCGAATAATTAATGAGCTGTTTGTGGGTTTCAAATGCAACTTAGATCTGATGGAAGAAACCGATAGTGTTGTTTCACAGAATGAAAGAAATGCAAACAGGGACAATCGAAATTTCAATAACTGAACTTTAATAATTAGTGAAACTTTATAACCCTTGATGAAGTTTTATCCCCGATCTGATTTTACATACTCTGTATTTGAGTAGATTAGTTTTAAAATGTTCATTGCTCATGCGACAATGTACCCTGGACTGCTTTTGTTCAATTTTATTGCAGACAAGCTTTTGCTTCACAAATAATGTTTCCGTCCAGGCTCGCAACAGAGACCTTTCGCGTGTGAGGCAAACAAGATAACCGCTACACTACGGAAACTGCTGCTTAGCTCAGTGCCCAGAGAGAAGTGTTCAGCAACAAGCTGAAATTCTCAATCCCTCTCTCTGCAATAAGTTCCTTTCACAAACAATTCTCTGACCGGAACTGCACCAAACAACAATGTTCTCCTTTCAAAGTAATTAAACTTCCCAATTTCCACATCTGCAATTTTAAGGACAAGGTCTGAAAGCGCTTTGCGATCAGACAATTGCCGGAAACCCCTGTGGTTAATGACAGGGCTTTTGATGGTTGATTTCCGTACACACCTTGTGTTATGTATTTAACCCTTGGCCACCTGTATCACACCAGAGGGCCGACCTGTTGGAGTCCCAAGGGATTCCAGCATCCATTGGGAGCATGGTATATAAGCACTCTGGAGTCTTATTAAAGGAGCTAATGTCACACTTACTCATTGTTCACAGTACTCAGTTTCATTCTTTATTATGAGCGTATCAATTGGCGACGAGACAATGAACAACCACGCGAAAATGCAAGTAACAGTTGGTATAACTTGATAACAGCACAGCTGGCAATGGTTGCGGAATATATTCGTGCAGCCAAAACGCACAATGACAACCTGGAACTGCACGGCACCGAATCCTCAGGGAAAAACAATTAAAGGCTTTGTCCCTGAATGGGCAACGATCCACCAACCTTGCAGTTAATAGCTGAACGCACTAATCCATTGCACCACAGAGACTGATAGATGCACATATTGCAAGACATCCCTGTGACTTCTTCACAGAGCACAGCACACACAGCTTCCTAACATGCAGACTGCTCTCTCGGAACTCTCCGGAAAGAGCCTGTTCTGTTTAATGATTAACTATACAGTTGCAGTACACAATACGTCCACATCCACAGTTTGGCGCGACAAGCATTACATGCTTCCAGACATGACAATCCCAAACTCGGGTGTCAGTCAGTTAAAGCTTCAGATCCACTTATCCACTCTCAGTTGTACTTTTCCCAAATAAAGGGTGGGACATTCATTGTGGATTTGTGGAAGCAGTCTGGTCCCGCACACTGCAGTCACTTCCATGTCACCGCCAACCAGCTCTCCCACAACCGGTGTGATCTACCTTCCAGCCTTCCGGTGCCTTGTCTGTGACGAAGTATTCTGACTGTCCCGAAGCCGGTATCCTTTGTCATCAATCGAGTTTGAAGTTGTTTCGGTAATTTTTACCTGCTGGACAGTCGAGGCACAAATTGTTGAGTGGAACACTTGCGTGAACCCCGGTTTTCTCGTGGTTGATTTTCCTGGTTGGGTCCGTCGGTCGCGTTGGTCCGGTTGATGCCTGTTACCAAGTCAGTTGGTATTGATGTTCCACTGATTGGTTTTTTGAAGTTCTTTTCTCTGATGTCGTGATGTCTCTTCCTGTGTTATCTCGCCGTGTGCTCTCGATCTTGATCTTGTTGTTCCAAAGTAATGGTCAGAAAAATAGGTTGCTCTTGGTACGATAGGCCCCCAGTTATACTCTGAGAGGCTGCTTAATCTTCGTGCCAAATCTAACGTTTCTTTTGTTTAAGTTTTTCTGCCCATTGATTTAAGTGGTCTTCTTTGTATAAGTTTTGGCGGACTAGCTAACTGAGACTTGATTAAATGTTTTAATCTGGTGTTGATAGACTTTGGGATGGTGATACTCCTTATTTATGAACTGATGAACTCTTGTCCATTGTAATAGCACTGCTTTGGCTTCGGGAAGTCTGGGCTGAGCCAGATATTTCTATACATGTTGAAAAGGTGTTGGAATATGGATGTGACATTTGGGTCCTGTGGGTGGGGTGGATAATGTTTCTTCCGTGGTCGATTGTTTAAATGCTAATGTTTTCTGGGAGCCTGACTATGGTTAAAGAGCTCCCCCAGACAAACTGATTAGCTACAATATCCAAACTCTAAATCCCACCCCTCTGTCACTGCAGCTTTTCTCCACAGGCCCAAACATGCCTTTTAAAATCCCAAACTTGGTTAAGAATTGTAGATTTCCTCCATATGCTTTTTAGAATCCCAAACTTTATGTTTAATAGTCCTAAATTGAATTTCCTTTTCAGTGAGTCCAAACACTGGGGGGTTTTCATGAATTTTGGAATCTACATTGGCAGTCCCTCAGAATCGAGGAAGACTTGCTTCCACTCCTAAAGTGAGTTCTTTGGTGGCTGAACAGTCCAATACTAGAGCCACAGACCCTATCACAGGTGGTACAGATAGTCGTTGAAGGAAGGGATGGGTGGGACAGGTTCTGCTGTCTACACTTGATTTCTGCATGCACTCGGCGTTGAGACTCGAGGTGCTCAGCGAACTCTCGGATGCACTTTCTCCACTTGAGGTGGTCTTGGGTCAGGGATTCCTGGGTGTCAGTGGGGATGTTGCACTTTATCAGGGAGGCTTTGAGTGTGTCCTTGTAGAGTTTCTGCTGCCCACTTTGGCTCGTTTGCCATGAAGGAGTTCTGAGTAGAGCACTTGCTTTGGGAGTCTCGTGTCTGGCATGCGGACTATGTGGCCTGCCCAGCGGAGCTGATCGAGTGTGGTCAGTGCTTCAAAGCTGGGGATGTTAGCCTGAATAAGGCTGTTGATGTTGGTGCATCTGTCCTCCGAGAGGATTTGTAGGATCTTGCGGAGACATCGTTGGTGATATTTCTTCAGCAACTTGAGGTGTCGACTGTACATGGTCCATGTCTCTGAGCCTTACAGGAGGGCAGGTATTACTTCAGCCCTGTGGACCATGAGCCTGGTGGCAGTTTTGAGGGCCTGGTCTTCAAACACTCTTTTCCTCAGGCGGTCGAAGGCTGCACTGGCGTATGGAGGCCGTGTTGAATCTCGTCGTCGATGCCTGCTCTTGTTGATAGGAGGCTCCCGAGATATGGGAAGTGGTCCATGGTGTCCAGGGCCACGCCGTGGATCTTGATGACTGGGGGGTAGTGCTGTGCGGTGAGGACAGGCTGGTGGAGGATCTTTGTCTTACGGATGTTTAACGTAAGACCCATGCTTTCATGCGCCTCAGTAAATACGTCGACTATGTCCTGGAATTCAGCCTCTGTATGTGCGTGGACGCAGGCCTTGGTGAGGCCTCACCTGGAATATTGTGTACAGCTTTGGTCTCCTAATCTGAGGAAGGACATTCTTGCTATTGAGGGAGTGCAGCGAAGGTTCACCAGACTGATTCCCGGAAGGGCAGGACTGACATGTAAAGAAAGACTGGATCAACTAGACTTTTCTTCACTGGAATTTAGAAGAATGAGAAGGGATCGCAGAGAAACATATACAGGTCTGATGGGATTGGACAGGTTAGAGGCAGGAAGTATGTTCCCGATGTTGGGGAAGTCCAGAACCAGGGGTCACAGTCTAAGGACAAGGGGTAAGCCATTTAGGACCGAGATGAGGAGAAACTTCTTCACTCAGAGAATTCTGAACCTGTGGAATTTTCTACCACAGAAAGTTGTTGAGGCCAATTCGTTAGATATATTCAAAAGGGAGTTAAATGTGACCATTACGGCTAAAGGTATCAAGGGTATGGCGAGAAACCAGGAAAGGGGTACTGAGGTGAATGATCAGTCATGATCATATTGAATGGTGGTGCAGGCTCGAAGGGCCGAATGGCCTAATCCTGCACCTGTTTTCTTTGTTTTTATGTTTCTATGTTTCTATGCAAAGCACAGAAAAAAATGGTTGAAGTATCGACTCTGCCTCAGTTAGCATTTCTTTCATTGTGCAAAGAAGGTGACGGGTTAATTAATGATGCAATCCCATTAAAGCAACACAAAAGTTAAACAAAAAAACATACGGTGACTGGCAGGTGAGCGCTGCTTCTGACACCCGGTGGGAATGGGCGGGGATTTTAAAGCGCCTTGTATTGTGAAACCTTCATATAGTCAAACATTTCCTATGTGCTGTATCGACCTCGTAGCGCAACGGTAGTGCGTCTGACCCCAGATCACGTCGAGGTCACTGTTCTTCAGGGTAATTTGGAATTAATATTTTCTTTGCTGTTTGGCAATAACCAGACCCTTGCTCCAAGGTCTGTCTCACTGTTTCCCCGATGTCAGGCAGAGATACGCCTGCTGCCCTCATTTATTTCATGTGACAGGACACAAAAGTTCAAAATAAACCTGCAGTTGGCCACATATTGCCCTAAATAGTCAGGATGGCTGAGCGGTCCAAGGTTCTGTGTTTAGGTCGCAGTATCGTCTGGAGGTGTGGGTTCACATCACACTTCTGACACTTCCTGTTTTTAATCATTAAGTGAAACTCATTGTTTGACACCACGACCAACGCCTAAAAAGTGGGATTTTGTAGTCCACCTGCTCGCTTAACACTTCCGTCTGACCTGGTGCTGAAAGTGGAGATGTTTCTGCAGTGTCGCGGTTAACACGTTCGCCTCACATGTGAAAGCTCACCAGGCGGGATGTTTTTCTGGAGCTTTCTCCTCATGCATGCTCAGGGGCGAGTTTGTTCTCCTGTGAAATGTCGTAAGATCATAAGCATGTTAGGATTAGGGGCCGGAGTAGGCCATTCGGCCCCTCGAGCCTGGTCCACCATTCAAGAAGATCCTGGCAGTTCCTCGACAGCAAGTTTAAACATCTGGGGCAGAGCTGTAATCAACGACAAAAAGGTGCATTTTGCAGAAGCCCAGCTAAATCAGTCAGTAGATCATGAGATTCTAAATCTCAGGGTCAGAGGTGCGAGCCCACATTTGGTGATTATTTTTCATCGAATTATATAATCAAAAGTTTACAGCACAGAAGGAGGCCATTTCGGCCCATCGTGACCGTGCCGGCCAATAACAAGCTCTCCAGCCTAATCCCACTATCCAGCTCTCGGTCCACAACCCTGCAGGTTACGGCACTTCAGGTGCACATCCAAGCACTTTTTAAATGTGGTGAGAGTTTCTGCCTCTCCCACCCTTTCAGGCAGTGAGTTCCAGACCCCCACTACCCTCTGCGTGAAGAAATTTCCCCTCAAATCCCCCCTACACTTTCTACCAATGACTTAAAATTTATGCCCCATTGTTGTTGACCCCTCTGCTAAGGGAAATGGGCCCATTCTATCCAATATATCAAGTACCCTCATAATTGCATACACTTCAATGATACCTCCCCTCAGCCCACTTTGTTCCAAGAAAAACAACCCCAGCCGATCCAATCTGTCCTCATAGCTAAGATTCTCCACTCCCGATAACATCCTCGAAATCTCCTCTGTAAGTCTCCAGTGCAATCACAGTCTTCTTCCTGAAAAGTGGTGACGAGAACTGCACGCAGTACTCCAGCTGTGGCCTAACCAGTGTTTTATATTCAAGCATAATCCACCTGCTCTCTTATTCTAGGCCTCGGCTAAAAAAGGCCAGCATTCTGTATGTCTTCTTAACCAGCTTATCCACCTTGCCTGCTACCTTAAGGGATCTGTGGACATGCACTCCCAGGTCGCTTTGTTCCTCTACAATTCTCAATGTCCTACCATTTAATGTTTAATCTCTTTCTATTGTGTCTGTAAGCACTCAAGTAATGACTCCATGAGGCAAGGTATTGTACTTGAACTGTGGTGACCTTAGTCCATTTATTGCAGCTCCTGAGTGAGGGTACATTATGGTGAGCTCCGTTTTATACCTGGTTACCTGTCGTGTTCCGGTGATCCCGAGGTCTCCACCAGTTGCACCCTCTGGTGGTACAGGCATAGTGTTTACAGTGTGAAGGTACATCCAGCAGTATTATGTAACTGTACATTGAGTGTACAGGGTGTATACTTATATTATACAGACACAACATCACTCTCCCCTAAGTCTTGTGCCACTGGCCTTTGCATTGTGTGCTCTGGCCCGAGACTTGAGTGCCCAAAGCCCTTGCACCTTGTCTATGCTTTGGCTTGGTTCTCTCCTTGTGGACCCCCAAGTCCTTATTACCACGACATTGGGAAATGTTCAGCAGTGGATGGTTGGAGTTTGCAGTGGGGGTTGAGTGGGATCTGGGTGTGATCCATGTGTGTCCATGGCTACAAACATCCATTCCCCCCCCGCACCCTCCCCCCCCCCATACATAGACCATGTGTGTGGCTCAACACCTGCATGTGCAGACCTGTACAGACAGAAAGAACAAAAAAACATCGGATTAGTTACATCACTGTTTGGGTTCTGCAGTAGTGGAACAAGTACATTTTACAGGTAAGGTATATACGTGGTATCACAGTCTTGCCCCTGGGTTGTGTAGGTGCAGGTGGGTGAGGACACTAGTTCCAGAGTAACGAGACTGCGTCCAGATTGTCTGATGACGGATCTGTGTCCCCTGCCAGCTGGGTGGGCTCAGATCGCTCACCTGGCTGAGTCTCAGAGCCTTTGCCGTTGCCTAGTGAGGGGCAGAGCCACAGGAGTGTGTGGCCTCCTTGTCCTCCTTTGAGGGCTGCGGTGTCTCCCTGCTGCTCTTCAACGATAGTGGGAGCCTGGTCATCCCAGGTGCCGTTGGGAGGGCAGGAGGGTGATATCCGCTCGCTCCCAGTACTGGCCCTGATGGCCAGAGAGTTGGAGCCGATCGGGGGCAGGGTACCGGTCGTGGTGCATTTGCCGTCCGCTGATCACTGGCCCTGCAGCTGGTATGCTCCCTCTGTGTGTGGCCACACTCCCTGGGGCATCACATTGGTCCCGGAGGGGCGGGCTACATGATCGCTGGAGCTGGGTGCTGACGGGAGGTTGCCCTTGGTTTTGTCGGCATGTTTGTAAATCCCAGCATCGCACGTCATCACTTCGTTTACTCACACAATACATTGGTTCTGACCGCAATTGCCTCACTTATCATGATTAGTTACATTTACAAACTTGAAATTGTCAGTTACATCTTTTACATTTGTATCACCATCATCGCTCTTTCAAGAGTGGAACTGTCCCTTTAATTGTGATGGGTTGCCGGTCTCCTTTAAGAGGGTCTTTAAATCTTTACCGCAAACCGGTTCGCCGCTCGGCATCACGTGTTGCTCCCTTGTGGTCTGGCTGCTGCCATCTTGACTTCAGTCGCTTCACCTCGTGGTTCAGACGCCATCTTCTTTCTCTCCATGAGGTAGGCTGCGGTGATCCTTTTCTCCCCAGGCTCTGCCACGGATGACAGGAAGTTACCTTCTGCGTGAATTTTCTTCTCTGGAGTCCTGCCACTGGAGCCTGGAAGGTGAGGTCTGGTTGTTGGGGCTGGATCATCTCGCCGTTGGGTTGAGCGGTCTGTGTCGTCGCCGCACAGTCGAGTTGGGCGGTTGGTTTTTCAGGTGTTGTGCTGGATCCAACTTCGGGGCCGCGGAGGATGTCGATCGCTGGAGGTTGGAGCTATTCCCAGCTCCAAGTGATCTTTTTCATCCACCTTCTTCCTAATAGCCTTGGACCATCCCCAGCAACGGTCCACACAGGTAACCTGTGCATCTCGCCGCCATGGGACACCTGGACATCCACGCTGCCAACGACTGGGATGTATCGTTTGTGTAGGTGAGCAGTTTCACTTCGATCGAGATCATTTTAGGTCGTTCGATTGGATTGTCCCAGAGTTTCTCAAAGGCCGCCTGATTCATCAGTGACTGGCTCGCCCCTGTGTCCACCTCCATCGTGACTGGAACACAGTTGATTTCAACTTCCATTTTCAACGGGGAACTCTCGGTGGTGCAGGTAAACACTCCGTACACCTCATCGTCGCTGGACTCCGGATGATCAGCCAACTCTTCATCGACTCCGTGAGTATGATTTCTCTTGCATATTCGCTGGAGGTGGCCCTTCATGTTACAGCCTTTGCAAGTATAGTCTTTATAGCGGCACTGGTGGGCCCTGTGATTTCCTCCACAGCGCCAGCATGGGGTTGGCCGGTTGGCCACATGTGGCGGACTCAGGATTGTGGGACTCGGGGTTCTGTTCTCTCTTCTCTGAGAGAGACTGCTAGCAGCAGCCCTGCCTCTAAAAGGCACCTTTCGGTTCACAGTACTTGCCGGGTTAGAGTCCTGGGGGTGAGACATCCACTTGGAATCGCAGGCCGAGATCATGAACGCCTGGCTCACGTTAATTGCCTTCTGCAGGGTGACCGTGGTGTCCGCAGAGAGCAGGCTGTGGAGAAGGCCCTCGTGACCGATTCCAATAACAAAGATGTCCCTTAGTGCTTTGGTGAGGTGATCGCTAAAATCACATGGTGCAGCCAATCGTCTCAGGTCTGCAGCATATTTTGCGATTTTTTGGCCTTCGGATCCACCGGTGGGGAGAGAACCGGTGTCTGGCTGTGAGGATGCTCTCTTTAGGTTTGAGCTGTTCCTGTACCAGCGTTACGAGCTCAAGATATGTTATTGTCTTCTCTGGGACTCGCAGGTCGCTGACAAGGCCATAGACGGTGGGCCCACAACTACTGAGCAGGATAGCTCTGCACTTATCAGCCAGCGAGTCGGGTCGTCTCCGCCCATGTCATTTGCAATAACGAAGTGTTCGAGCCTTTCCACAAAGGCCTTCCAATCTTCCCCATCGGCGAATTGTTCAAACGTGCCAAGGTTAGCCATTGTCACATGGAAATTCGTATTCTCGTCACCAGTTATTGTGTCTGTAAGCACTCTAGTAATGACTCCACGAGGTAAGTACTTGAACTGTGGTGACCTTAGTTCACTTATTGCAGCTCCTGAGTGAGGGTACAGTACTGTAAGCTCCCTTTTATACCTGGTTACCTGTTGTGTACAGGTGACCCCGAGGTCTCCACCAGTTGCACCCTCTGGTGATAGAAGCATAGTGCATACAGTGTGAAGATACATCCAGTGGTCTTATGTAACTGTGCATTGAGTGTACAGGGTGTATACTTATTTTATACATGCACAACAAAGATCATCGGTTAATTAATGGTGTTTTCCCGTGAAAGCAGGATAAAATTTAACAATGATTTAATTTCTGCATTTAGAAAGACATGGGTTAATCACGGATAGTCAGCATGGATTTGTTCAGGGAAGGTTTTGTCTGACTCACTTGATTAAATTTTTTGAGGAGGTAACCAAGTGGATCGATGAGGGCAGTGCGTATGATGTAGTGTGTAAGGATTTTAGCAAAGCTTTCGCCAAGTTCCCACATGGAAGACTGGTCACGAAATTAAAAGCCCATGGGATCCAGGGCAAAGTGGCAAGTTGGATCCAAAATTGGCTCAGAGGCAGGAAGCAAATGGTAATGTTTGATGGGAGTGTTTGGGACTGGAAGGATGGTTCCAGTGGGGTTCCACAGGGCTCAGTGCTAGGTCCCTGACTTTTAGTGGTAACATCAATGATCTAAACTTAAATATAGGAGGTATGATTAAAACGTTTTCAGGTGACACTAATCTAATCCAGTGAAGTGTGAGGCTGTGCATTTGGGGAGGGCAAACAAGGAAAGAAACACACATTAAATGGTCGGACATTGAGAAGTGTGGAAGAACAAAGGGACCTTGGAGTGCATGTCCACAGATCCCTGAAGGTCGCAGGCCAGTTGGATAAGGTGGGTAAGAAAACGCACGGAATGCTTAGCTTTATTGGCTGAGGCATGGGATAGAAGAGCAGGTTGGTTATGCTTGAAATGTATAAAACACTGGTTTGGCCACAGCTGGAGTATTGCATGTAGTTCTGGTCACCGTATTACAGTAATTATGTGATTGTACGAGAGGGTACAGAGGAGATTTACGAGGATGTTGCCAGGTGTGGAGAATCTTAGCTATGAGGACAGATTGGATCGGCTGGGTTTGTTTTCATTGGGACAGAGGAGGCTGAGGGGAGACAACATTGAGATGTATAAAACTATGAGGGGCGTAGATATAGTGGATAGCAGAGGGGTCAACAATCAGGGGGCATATATTGAAAGTAATTGGTAGAAGGTTTAAAGGGGATTTGAAGGTAAAATTCTTCATGCAGAGGTTTGTGGGGGTCAGGAACTCGCTGCCTGAAAGAATGGCGGAGGTAGATACCACAAGTAAAAAGTATTTGGATGTGCACCTGAAGTAGCGTAACCTGCAGGGTTATGGACCCAGAGCTGGAAAGTGGGATGAAGCTGGATCGCCTCTTGTTGGCCGGGGTGGAAGTGATTGGCCAAAATGGCCTCCTTATGTGCTGCAAACTTCTCTCAATCTATAATTCTATGAAAAATGTAAATGTCCAATGTGGGTGTCGAAACCACGACCCTGAGATTAAAAGTCTTATGTTTCCCTGACTGAGCTCGCCAGGCTTCTGCCAAACATACCGTTCTCTCACTGATTGCAGACAGGTGCCTGTTGGCTCTGCCCCAGATGTTTAAACTTGCTGTCGATGAACTGCCAGGATCTTCTTGAATGGTGGACCAGGCTCGAGGGGCCGAATGGCCTATTCCGGCCCCTAATTCTTACATGCTTATCATCTTATGAATTTTTCACAGGAGAACAAACTCGCCCCTGAGCATGCATGAGGAGAAAGCTCCAGAAAATATTCCCGTCTGGTGAGCTTTCGCGTGTGAGGCGAACGTGGGAACCGCGACACTGCGGAAACATCTCCACTTTCAGCACCAGGTCAGACGGAAATGTTAAGCGAGCAGGTGAACTGCTGAATCCCAGTTTTAAGGAGTTGGTCGTGGTGTCAAACAATGAGTTTCGCATAATGATTAAAAATAATAAATGTCAAAATTTGGATTCAAACCCACACCTCCAGAGAAAACTGCGATCTAATCACAGCACCTCAGACCACTCGGCGGTGTGTGTGGCCACCTGCAAGTTGATTTGGAACTTGTGTGTCCTGTCACATGAATTAAATGAGGGCAGCAGGCGTATCTCTGCCTGACACCGGGGAAACAGTGAGACAGACCTTGGAACAAGGGTCTGGTTATTGCCAAACAGCAAAGAAAATATTAATTCTGAAAGAACAGTGACCCCGACGTGATTTGAACACGCAACCTTCTGATCTGGAGTCAGACGCGCTACCGTTGCGCCCCGAGGCCTACACAATGTATTTGAGATGTTCATCTATATGAAGCTTTCACAATACAAGGGGCTTAAAAATCCCCGCCCATTCCCACCAGGTGTCAGAAGCAGTGCTCACCTGCCAGTCACCGTATGTTTTTTTCTTAAACTTTTGTGTTGCGTTTATGGAAAAGCATCATTAATTAACCCGTCACCTTCATTTGCACAATGAAAGAAATGCTAACTGAGGGACAGTCGATACTTCAAACATTTGTCCTGTGCTTTGCGGAGCGGGCAGGGAAGTGGACCTGAGTCCATGATCGCATCGATCATGATCGTATGAAATGGTGGAGCAGGCTCGAGGGGCGTATGACCGACTCCTGCTCCTATTTCTTTTGTTCTTATGTTCTTCAGCATGTTGACCCATTTTACACACTGTATTGCCGATGTCACCAGGAATCTGGGGCAACTTTTGTCAAATTTAACAGCACCGGTTATTCCTTCCGTGCAGAGAAATTAGAATCAGTCGTGAAGATAAAATCCCACGGTGCTCATTTTCAGATTCAACGCAGTAGGATTTCAAATAAAGTGAAAGAATTTTACAGTGAAAAGATTTGGAAGTTTTACTTGTATTTGTATCTTTAATGAAACTTTGTGGCATCTGAATCCCGTTCATGCCTCTGCTGAATAAGAAAGGAGGGTTTGACGTTGACCAGACTGCACTGCCCCTGATATTTGTGAGCTCATCCTTTATATTCAGTGGTTTCTCGCCCTTTGATGGGCTGCAGTGTGGCGGATATCACGTTGGCCTCACACACAAAAGGTCCCCGGTGGATCCGTTTTCTCTCACTGAAAGTTAACTATTTATTGGTTAAATCAAGAGCAATTCAGGAATAAGGGAGCCTTTCTACCAGGAGATTAAATAGCTAATAAAAACAGCAAATGCTGGAAATCTCAGCAGGTCAGGCAGCATTTTCCAGGAGACTAAACTCTCCTCCGATTGTTCCCTTATAGCAAGTTTAAACATCATGTTTCTACCGAGAATCAAACCGGGTACTTTTCATGTATAAAGCAAATGTGATAACCACGGCACTGCAGAAACCTCTGGCACAGCAGCCCCAACAGAGGGGAGCTGACCAGTGAGCTCCCTCTGTGCTGATCGGGAATGTGTTGGCTCACCTGAAACAACTTCTGTCCCACACTGAAAGTTCTCAATCCTTCTCCTCCGCTGCCCTTTACAGAAATGTCACGGATCACCCAGCCACCGTGTTCACTTCCACATCCTCACAGTGGGGCCACAGAGGCTCCTACCGTCTCCCCGCGATCAGCGAACTCAGCCAGTTTGTAAAATTAAACCCCGAACACGTGCCCGGCAAAGGGCAGGAGAAGCCAGATAGTCTGTAAGCTCGGTCTATCACAGAAAGTATTGGTATTCATGGTGATTACAGCAATTATTAATCGTCTCACAAACCTCAATTATTTTTATGCGATGAATTGATCGAGAATTGAAACCAGTTTGTTGCGTCGGATCTTAATCCCTCGACCACCAGGGAACGGTTATGATACATTTAGATATATTTATATATATTTATATATGAACCTGAATATCAACGGCTAGCTACCTAGACCTCATGGCGCAACGGTAGTGCGTCTAACTTTGAGTGAGAGAAATTGTTCCACAGTGATACCCATTTCATCTTTTGCTCCCTTTTAAACGCTAGAAACTGAGACAGGGGGAATAAATAGAGAAATAAAAGCACAGGGATAAAGACAAGAGGAAGAGAGAAGGGGAAAGATACTGTCCCCACCCAGAACTAATGCAGAAACCCCTCTGCTGCACTCGGGGTGGCCACCCACAGCCTGGATACACTAACGGGAGAACACCAGCGGCAGGTCGGGGCCATAAAAGGAACGGCGAGCGGGCCTGGGAGCAGCTTGGAGATCCCGGGAGACTACTCCAGGGAGCAGTGCGAGCTGGTGCAGGAGGGCGGCGGCAGCGAAGTGTGACGTCATCAAGGTTCAGGTCAGTGATTGGAGCGTGGGCAGATACAGCAGGAGCGGCGAGATCGGGGCAAAGGAGCTGCGAGAGACTGTAGAGGGACGTGTTCGGGGCCAAGCAGAGGCATGAGTTCGGGGCCAGGGGCCCAGGGGCAGCACGGGCCAGCCCACACTGCGATATGTGTGTGCACGAGGTCCGCGCAGCAGAGCTGGTTGCCTGTCGTCTTGCTTAACCCTTGCCACTGGACCAAGACCTCGCTCTGTCAAGCCCATGTGATGGCTGGGGTGCAACGGCCCCCACACGTTAAAAAATCCACGCACAGGCATCTTCCACCCTTTGGGATGTCGTTCGGATCCTTCATTGAAACACCTGTGAATTCATCCTTTTTCAGCGTGGAAGCAAGTCATCCTCGTTTCGAGGGACCGCCTATGATGATGATGATGATGGATACATTAACGTCCCAACAGCTCATTGACTGCAGGAGTGGGACCGTGCGGCGCTTCAGAAGACATGTCGAAAAGGCCAAGTCACTAATTTCGTCTCATGTGCTCCTCCGATTAAGAACAGCAACACACATTAAAAATGCTTCAATAATGGTTACATCTTATCTCCACATTTGCTAAGCAGGTGGTTTGTTGGTCTCGGGGTATGATTCTTGCTTCATTGGTTGTTACTTGAAATTTGCAGAAAAATCCTGGCTTCAAATCCCCAACCAGCCTTGAGATTGCATTGAAATTTTGCAAAGAAGGACTTGTATTTCTGCAGCGTCTGTCAGGAACTCATGATGCCCCAAAGCGCTTTTCAGCCGTTGAGTTGCCTTTGAAATGTTGTCATGTGAAGGAAGATGTGCCCAAATCACCGCAACTCTTTTTAAACGAGTTCAGAGAATCAAAGAAGTTTACAGCACGGAAGGAGGCTATTTCGGTCCATCGTGTCCGCGCCGGCCAACTCGAGGCTATCCAGCCTAATCCCACTTTCCAGCTCGAGGTCCATAACCCTGCAGGTTACGGCACTTCAGGTGTACATCCAAGCACTTTTTAAATGTAGTGAGGGTTTCTGCCTCTACCACCCTTTCAGGCAGTGAGTTCCAGACCCCCACAACCCTCTGCATGAAGACATTTCCCCTCTAAACTTTCGGCCAATTACTTTAAATTTATGCCTCCTTGTTTCCCTCTGCTAAGGGAAATAGGTCCTTTCTATCCACTATATCTCGGAACCTCATCATTTTATACACCTCAATGAGGTCTCCCCTCAAGCTCTGTTCCATGGAAAACAAACCCAGCCTATCTAATCTGTCCTAATGGCTAAGATTCTCCACTCCCAGCAACATCCTCGTAAATCTCCTCTGCACCATCTTCAGTGCAATCATGTCCTTCCTGTAATATGGCGACCAGAACTGCACGCAGTACTCCAGCTGTGGCCTAACCTGCCCCACCGACCCCATCTCTTGTATTCTATGCCTCGGCTAATAAAGGCAATCATTCCATATTCCTTCTCAACCACCTTAGCTACCTGGCCTGCTACTTTCAGAGATCTGTGGACATGCACTCGCTGGATTCTGGGGAGGACACAGCAGATTGGAAAACTGCAAATGTAATGCCCCTATTTAAAAAATGAGGCAGACAAAAAGCATGACACTATAGACCAGTTCGCCTAACATCTGTGGTTGGGAAAATGTTGGAATCCATTATGAAAGAAGCAGTAACAGAATATAGAAACATCGAAACATAGAGAATAGGTGCAGGAGTAGGCCATTCGGCACTTCGAGCCTGCACCACCCTTCAATAAGATCATGGATGATCATTCAGCTCAGTACCCCGTTCCTGCTTTCTCTCCATACCCCTTGATCCCTTTAGCTATCAGGGCCACATCACCCTCTTGAATATATCTAAAATCTGGCATCAACAACTCTGCGGCAGAGAATTCCACAGGTTAACAACTCTCTGAGCGAAGAAGTTTCTCCTCATCTCAGTCCTAAATGGCTTACCCCTTATCCCTTAGACTCCGACCCGCGGTGGTGAGAGCGCCGAATCCTAATCACTGGACCACCAGGGAACGCAGCATTGCTGCATCGCTGCATCGTAATGCTTGGTGTCATTATTGTCCTTTTCAATCCACTTGTTTCACAACGAAACACATTGTAACCGTGATCTGAATTTAACGCCACGTCATTCTTTGAAATCACCTTTAAATGATTGGGTAAAACCACTCCTTGTAACACCGAGAAATAGCTTCGATTCCAGGTCAGGGCGGTAACTTCTGTAACAGCTTTTTTCAATTCAAAACCTTATAAAATTGAAGACATGCAGCTAATAAGAAAAAATAAGAATGAATTAAATCACAGTAAAATAACCGATAACCTTTTTCAGGATGAAATAAATATTAATATCGCTACTGAGGGACAGTAGTATCTTTAATCATTCATTTTCTCTTTACATGTGATGAATTTTTATCCCTATCTCATTTACATGCTGTATGAGAAATTGTAAGTGTTTATGACTCATTTGTAAAACCATTGATTGTGTGTGTGTCTATTCTTGATAGGAGGAGCACTTGAGACCGAAGTTCCAGTTCGATATATGCATCAATAGAATCAATTTTCACCAGTTCCTTTAAACCCAATAACATAATTTATTTTGATTGGACTGGATGGAAGAACATGATCCATGTAAATTTTTTTTTATCGTTTTACTTGTGCTGAATGCTCATAAAAGTATTGGAGCGGGAACTCACTGGATAACAGCAAAGCTTGCAATGTTTCCGGAATATATTCGTGCAGCCAAAATGCACAATGACAACCCGGAACTGTGCGGCACCGAATCCTGGGGGAAAAATATTAAAAGGCTTCGCCCGGAGATGGGTTTGGATTACCCACCTTTCAGTTACCAGCCGAATGCGCTAAACCATTGAAACACAGATACACACTGCAAGACATGCAAAACCAGGGTGTCAGTCAGTTAAAGCTTCAGATTGCTCCGACCGGGATGGAACTTATCCACTCTCAGTTGTACTTTTCCCAAGTAAAGGGTGGGACATTCATTGTGGATGTGTGGAAGCAGTCTGGTCCCATGTCACCACCAACCAGCTCTCCCACAACCGGTGTGATCTACTTTCCAGCCTTCCAGTGCCTTGTCTGTGACGAAGTTTGTTTGAAAAGTTTTGGAATAGTTGGTTCCATGGTGTAATGTTGAGCCCTCTTGATTTTAAATCTAGCGATCTGAGTTTAAATCTCGGTGAAACCTAAATTCTTGTTGTCCCAGCTGCTGAAAATTTGGGAGAAACAAGTGAAAGACACCTGGTGCTGGTGGGCAGTTTTGTTGCCTTTTTCATTGATGCTTGATCTACAAGTCTAGTTGTCAAATTGTGTGCTCAACCGTCAGTTATCTGCTACAAATCAGCGGAGGACAAATCACTTTGTTGTCTAATGCTGCCTTTGCCTGCACAATGTGTGCTGAGATTATCTGTGCAATATGCATTCCGCAGGATGAATAAAAGCAATGCTTTTTGAAATGCAGGCACTGCATGTTTTGCACTCGACAAAACGTCGCATTTTCTTTTCATTAATTTTACATTAATGCATTGCAATGCCAACGCACTTTTTACGTGGCAAGATCGATAATTAGCAGAGCATAATGAAGACATCGCAAAGTTTCTGTTTAAAGAATGGACTCAGTGGAGAATATTTTGTGGATTTTATTTTTCTGAGGCTATTTTCCCTGTGCTGGGGTCACCCTGCACAGATATGTGAAAAAGCTGGTTTTGTTAAAACTCCAGAGACCGCATGGCAGTTCGCTGGGACAAAAGAGCTGTCAGTCATCCATTGACAAAAGAGCTGTCGGCCAGGAAGGGGGGCCACTGACAAAGCCACTCTAATTTGTAAAAGCACTTCTCACCTCCATCTCAGAAGGAGACACAGAACAATGAACCCACCAGCCTGGCCAGCCAAGGAGGAGCTGGGTCTTTCCCAACACAAAGGCTCAGAGAGATGCCCAGACTAAGGGCCATCAGCCCAATGCATGGGTGGGATGGCCCATCACTGACTAAGTACCCGTGCTTAGAAACAAAGGGGTTTTAAAGATTGGCGGGAAAGATAGGGGTAGCAAGACTCCCAGAAAGACAGGGTCCTTTCCACTTTATTTTTAGCTTGGAGCTTGGTGTGAAGCTTGGAGCTTGCAGCTTGCAGCTTGTCTCTAGAGAGAGCCCCCTCTCCCTCTCGCTCTCGCTCCACCGATCGATGTACCAGAGGAAGGGGCCGCAGTACTGCAGAAGAAGCCACCGAGACTGAAGACCAGGCAGTGACTTCCTACAGCTGAGCTGAGCAAGGAAACGGGCTGAGTGTGGTGGTGAACATGGTCGCGAGTGTCCCAAGCCAGTAACCAGATATCCCAGGCCAGCTGGGTAAGGGCTCAGGGTTTTCTCAGAAGTGAAGCTTTTCAGGGCTATTCTGGGGAGGGTAATTCATTGGTAGGGGTGGGGTTAGAATCCACCAGGGAATTACTGCGTGTTTCTCCACAGAGACAGTGATTTCGTTTAGCAGTGCATGTTTTAGACAGTGTATGTTAGACCAAATAAATATACTACAATTTATCACTGAAGCATCCCTTTCCGTGACTCATTTAAGTTACACTCTGAATAATAATTCCCGGATCTAGAACTTTCGTAAGTTGGGGGCGATTCAAACCGTCCGTCTGGCAATTGGGCGAGGATCACAAACACTTACAATATTTACGAAAGGATATACTTGCTTTGGAGGCAGTTCAGAGAAGGTTCACTGGGTTGACTCCGGAGATGAGGGGGTTGACTTATGAGAAAAGGTTGAGTAGGTGGGGCCTCTACTCATTGGAATTCAGAAGAATGAGAGGTGATCTTATCGAAACGTATAAGGTAATGAGGGAGCTTGATAAGGTGGATGCAGAGAGGATGGTTCCACTGATAGGGGAGACTAGAACTAGGGGGCATAATCTCAGAATAAGGGGCTGCCCATTTAAATCTGTGATGAGGAGGAATTCCTTCTCTCAGAGGGTTGTAAATCTGTCGAACTCACTGCATCAGAGAGCTGAGAAAGCCACGACATTTAATAAATTTTAGACAGAGATAGCTTCTTAACTGATAAGGGAATAAGGCTTATGGGGAACGGGCAGGGATGTGGACCTGAGTCCATGATCGGATCAGCCATGATCATATTAAATGGTGGAGCAGGCTCGAGGGGCCATATGGCCTATTCCTGCTCCTAGTTCTTAAGTTCTTATGTTCTGAATAGCGACACACAAAAAAATGCTTTGATCATGGTTACACCTTATCTTCACGTTTGTCAAACAGTTGGCTCGTTGGTCTCGGGCTGTGATTTCCTTTCGGAGTTGTTAATTGAAATTTACGAGGGGTCCCAGAGGAGCCCTGATATTGCTCGCATATTTTGAAATTGCATCGAACTTTTGCAAAGAAGGACTTGCATATCTGCAGCGCCTTTCAGGAACTCATGACGCCCCAAAGCGCTTTACAGCCATTGAGTTATGTTTGAAGTGTTGTAGTTTGGGGAAAGATGTGCCCAGATCACCAAACATGTACCTCAACTCTTTGCAAAGAGTTTGGTGCAAATAATCAGGCGTCTCAGGGACTTGGACTTTCTTTGAATAAGTTCTGCTTGTACCTGCATTCAAGCTTGAAACAGCAACTGGGCTTCCATCTCACGGGTCGTTTGGGGTTGATGTGCGTTGCTTTCAATCTTTGAAATTTCACCAAGCAAAGAAACGGTGAATCCAACTGTCCCTGTAAGCATTTAGTTCCCGTTTAATCACAGGAATATCCGCAGTCAGGAGCTGAAAAGGAATTCAAACCTAATACCGGCTTCGGGACAATCAGAATACTTCGTCACAGACAAGGCACCGGAAGGCTGGAAGGTAGATCACACCGGTTGTGGAAGAGCTGGTTGGCGGTGACATGGAAGTGTCTGCAGTGTGCGGAACCAGACTGCTTCCACACATCCACAATGAATGTCCCTCCATTTATTTGGGAAAAGTACAACTGAGAGTGGACAAGTTCCATCCCGGTCGGAGCAATCTCAAGATTTAACTGACTGACACCCTGGTTTTGGATGTCTTGCAGCTTCGACTTCTATTTGTCTCTGTGGCGCAATGGGTTAGCGCGTTCGGCTGTTAACCGAAAGGTTGGTGGTTCGATCCCACCCAGGGACGAAGTGTTCAACTGTTTTTCCCCGAGTATTCGGTGCCGCACAGTCCCAGGTTGTCATTGTGCGTTTTGGCTGCACGAATCTATTCCGCAAATCTTGCCAGCAGTGCTGTTATCCAATTAGTTCCCACTCCAATATTTTATGAGCATTCAGTTCAAGTAAAACGATAACAATTTTTTACATGGATCATGTTCCATCCAGCCCATTAGAAATAAATTATGTTATTGGGTTTTAAGAAACTGGTGGAAATTGATTCTATTGATACATATATAGAACTGGAACTACGGTCTCAAGTGCTCCTCCTATCAAGTATAGACACACACACAATCAATGGTTTTACAACTGAGTCATAAACACTTACAATTTTAAACCATTCTCATACAGCGTGTAAATGAGATAGGGATAAAACTTCATCACATGTAAAGAGAAAATGAATGATTGAAGATACCACTGTTCCTCAGTCATTATATTACTAGTTATTTCATTCTGAAGAAGGTTATCGGCTAATTAACGGTGATTAAAAGAATTCTTACTTTTGCACGTTGGCTGCAAGTCGTCAATTTTATAAGGTTTTGAATTTAAAAATGGGTTACAATGCTGGTTGAATACATGACCCCAAAGTCTTTTTGGTATCACAGGTTGAGTCTCTCTGGTGGTTTACGCTCTCTTGCAGAGCGCCTGAGTTGGGGCTCCGGTTGTTGGGCGCTGGCCTGTGTGTCTGCTGTTAGCGGTGCCTCAGGCCTATCCGGACTGCCCACAGTGACTGGGCTCTCCTCCCTTTGGTTCCGGTGTTCGGTCACCTGTTCTAGAGTGAACTCTATATCGTGTTCTTCCTCTGCTTCTTCTATGGGGTTGCTGAACCTCCTTTTTGTTTGATCCACATGTTTGCGGCAGATTTGTCCATTGGTTAGTTTAACTACCAGAATCCTATTGCCCTCTTTGGCAATCACAGTGCCTGCGAGACATTTAGGCCCTGTAGTGTAGTTGTGGACAACAACAGAGTCGTTTTCACCAATATATCGTGCCCCCGCATTCCTGTCATGGCAGTTATATTGTGATTGGCGCCTGCTCTCAACAATTTCTTTCATGGTGTGGTGGATAAGGGATAAAGGCATTTGAGCATCCTTATCATTAGCAGCCCTGCGGGTGGATCCCCTGTGAGCGAGTGTGGTCGGGATCTATTGGCCAACAGGAGGCGTGATAAGTGGCTTTGTAGGGAACCCCCTTGGATTCTGAGCATCCCCTGTTTGATTATCTGCACTTTTCGTTCTGCCTGGCCGTTTGAGGCTGGCTTGGACGGTGCCTTTCTGACATGGTTAATTCCATTGCCTGCCATGAAGTCCTGGAATTCAGTGCTTGTGAAGCACAGGCCATTGTCGCTGACCAAGATGTCCGGTAGACCGTGGGCGGCGAACATTGCCTGTAGACTTTCTACCGTGGCAGAGGATGTGCTTGAATTTAAAATGTCGCACTCGATCCATTTGGAGTGCGCGTCGACTACAACCAAAAACATTTTTCCGATGAAAGGACCTGTGTAGTCATCATGGATGCGTGACCAAGGCTTGGCGGGCCATGGCCAGGGGCTAAGGGGAGCTTCCCTGGGCGCATTGCCCAGCTGGGCACACATGTTGTACCTGCGAACACAAACTTCCAGATCTGCATCTATCCCTGGCCACCAAACGTGTGACCTGGCAATTGCCTTCATCATGACAATGCCCGGATGCTCATTGTGGAGTTCTCTGATGAACACCTCTCTGCCCATCTGGGGCATGACTACGCGGTTTCCCCACAGTAGGCAATCGGCCTGAATCGAGAGTTCATCCCTGCCCCTGTGAAATGGTTTAAATTCCTCAGGGCATGCCCTGTACGTGGCTGCCCAGTACCCATTCAGGACACATTTCTTGACTAGAGACAACATCGGGTCTCTATTTGTCCAGACTTTAGTCTGACGGGCTATCACGGGTGAGCCATCGCTTGCGAAAGCTTCAACAGCCATGACCATCACAGCGGCATGCTCGGTAGCCCCCTCAGTGGTGGCTGGTGGGAGCCTGCTGAGTGCATCGGCGCAGTTTTCAGTGCCCGGTCTGTGCCGAATTGTGCCCACCTCTGTATGCAGACCGATGCGTCTGCATTTATGGCCTTGTTGACGGCCAAAAGGGACGTGAGGGGTTTGTGTTCTGTCTCCAGCTCAAATTTCCTGCCAAACAGGTACTGGTGCATTTTCTTAACCGAATATACACATGCGAGCGCCTCCTTTTCTATCATCCCGTGGCCCCTTTCTGCCTGGGACAGACTTGTGGAGGCATAAGCTACCGGCTGTAACTGACCCTTGGCATTGACATGCTGCAACACACACCCGACAACATAGGACGACGCATCGCACGTTAACACAAGTTTCTTAAATGGGTCATATCGCGTGAACAGATTGTTGGAACATAACAAATTGTGTGCTCTATTAAAAGCCCTTTCCTGGCTGTCCCCTCAGATCCATTCGAGACCATTGCTTAGGAGCACGTGTAGCGGCTCTAGCAGCGTGCTCAATTTGGGAAGAAAGTTACCAAATAGTTCGGGAACCCCTGGAACAAACGCAGCTCCGTCGTGTTACGGGGTCTGGGTGCTCTCTGGATCGCTTCCATCTTGGACGCAGTAGGGCTCATCCCGTCTACTCCTACCCTCATCCTCAGGAATTCTACCTCTGGAGCTAGGAAGATGCACTTCGCCTTTTTCAGTCGCAGCCCTACCCGGTCCAGTCTGCGTAGCACCTCCTCCAGGTTGTGGAGGTGTTCTTCAGTATCGTAACCCGTGATGAGGATGTCGTCCTGAAAAATCATCGTCCCTGGAATCGACTTGAGGAGGCTTTCCATATTTCGTTGGACGATCGTGGCGGCCGAACGAATCCCGAACGGACATCTGTTGTACTCAAAGAACCCCTTGTGTGTCGTGATGGTGGTCAGCTTCTTCAACTCTCTCGCCAGCTCCTGGGTCATGTAAGCTGAGGTCACGTCCAATTTTGAAAAAAGTTTTCCACCGGATAGCATCGCAAAGAGGTCCTCCACTCTCGGTAGCGGGTACTGGTCTTGGAGTGACACCCGATTGATGGTGGCCTTGTAATCACCATATATCCTGACCGACCCATCCGCCTTGAACACCGGTACAATCGGGTTCGCCCAGTCACTGAATTCGACTGGCAAAATAATACCTTCCCTCAGCAGGCGGTTCAATTCACCTTCTATCTTTTCCCACATCACGTACGGCACCGCTCTGGCCTTGTGGTGTCCTGGCCTGGCTTTCGGGTTTATGTGAATCACTACCTTAGCCCCCATGAAAGTGCCAATGCCGGGTTGAAATAATGAGTCAAATTTGTGCAGGATCTGTGAGCATGAAACTCGCTCCACAGAGGAAATAGCATTAACATTGCCCCATTTCCAGTTCATGACAGCAAGCCAACTCCTCCCCAGTAGTGCTGGACCGTCCCCCGGGACAACCCAGAGCGGCAACCTGTTCTCCGAATCTTTGTGGGTCACGATTACCGTGGCGCTGCCAAGCACCGGAATGATCTCCTTGGTGTATGTCCGTACCTGTGCGTCAAGCGATGATAATTTTGGCCCTACTGGCCTTGGACGCCCACAACTTTTCAAACTCTTTGTTATCCATCAGGGACTGGCTAGCCCCCGTGTCTAGCTCCATTGATACTGGGATGCCACTGAGGAGCACTTTCATCATTATCGGTGGCGTCCTGGTGTATGAACTGTATACGTGCTCCACATGAACTCACTGAACTTCAGCTTCCAGCGATTTCCCCCAGCGTTCATTTCTGCAATTTCTGTCGGTATTTTGCTCATATCTGCAATCTCCGGCTGAGTTTGTGCCTCCATGCCTCCAACATGAGCTGTTTTTGGAAACAAAAGATCGCTTGCTCGTCAATCGTCCCTGACTACCCCTGTGACTGTCCTTGAGTGTGCCATTAACAGGTGTTGATGGCCCCATTACTGGCCACATTGTCCCTTGCAATGGTGTGAATCGCCGTTCTGCTTGCCATTATCTCTGTCGAACTCCCCCTCTGGGTTCGACTACATGTTGGGGCATACCCGATTGCCCTTGTCTGCTTGGAGAACTGTGTGCTGCTTCAACAATGTTGATTCTCTGTCCCAACCATTCCTTAACACAGTATCTCTCGTCTATTCTGCTAGCGGCCATGCTCACGTGGTTTAAATCCCAGTTTCTCGTCGCCATTGATACATCCTTACTATACAGTAGAAATGCACACGAGGCCCATGCTTGAGAGAAGGTCAGTCTGTGGCCTGTCCTTTATTCCTTAGCACTCAAGTGATGAAAGTGGGTGGAGCTTCCCCTTTATACCTGAAGGTCCAGGTTAGAAGTGTCTCCCACAAGTTCACCACCTAGTGGTCATTGTTCTCACAGTGTACAACTGAGGTCAGATTATATATGGGTTACAATGTTGGTTGAATACATGACAATAAGCACTTAAAATTTTAAACCATTCTCCTAAAATACAGTGTGTAAACGAGATAGGGATAAAAGTTCATCACATGTAAAGAGAAAATTAATGATTGAAGCTAGTAAAAGATCTCTCGGAATAAGTGATCACAGTATGGTTGAATTTGTAATACAGATTGAGGGTGAGGAAGTAGTGTCTCAAACGAGCGTACTATGCTTAAACAAAGGGGACTACAGTGGGATGATGGCAGAGTTGGCTAAAGTAGACTGGAAACACAGACTAAACGGTGGCACAATTGAGGAACAGTGGAGGACTTTTAAGGGGTTCTTTCATAGTGCTCAACAAAAATATATTCCAGTGAAAAAGAAGGGCGGTAAGAGAAGGGATAACCAGCCGTGGATAACCAAGGAAATAAAGGAGAGTATCAAATTAAAAACCAATGCGTATAAGGTGGCCAAGGTTAGTGGGAAAATAGAAGATTGGGAAAATTTTAAACGACAGCAAAGAATGACTAAGAAAGCAATAAAGAAAGGAAAGATAGATTACAAAGGTAAACTTGTGCAAAGCATAAAAATGGATAGTTAAAGCTTTTACCGATATATAACACGGAAAAGAGTGACTAAAGTAAATGTTGGTCCATTAGAAGATGAGAAGGGGTATTTAATAATGGGAATCTATATGGGTAGAGCTGCAGAATACCAAAGGGCAAAAAACCTTAGTGGGAGTTGTGTACAGACCTCCAAACAGTAGTAGTGATGTTGGGGAGGGCATCAAACATGAAATTAGAGGTGCGTGCAATAAAGGTGCAGCAGTTATAATGGGTGACTTTAATATGCACATAGATTGGGTTAACCAAACTGGAAGTAATACGGTGGAGGAGGATTTCCTGGAGTGCATAAGGGATGGTTTTTTAGACCAATATGTCGAGGAACCAACTAGGGGGGAGGCCATCTTATACTGGGTGTTGTGTAATGAGAGAGGATTCATTAGCAATCTCGTTGTGCGAGGCTCCTTGGGGAAGAGTGACCAGAATATGGTGGAATTCTGCATTAGGATGGAGAATGAAACAGTTAATTCAGAGACCATGGTCCAGAACTTAAAGAAGGGTAACTTTGAAGGTATGAGGCGTGAATTGGCTAGGATAGATTGGCGAATGATACTGAAGGGGTTTACTGTGGCTTGGCAATGGCAGACATTTAGAGACCGCATGGATGAACTACAACAATTGTACATTCCTGTCTGGCATAAAAATAAAAAAGCGAAGGTGGCTCAACCGTGGCTATCAAGGGAAATCAGGGATAGCATTAAAGCCAAGGAAGTGGCATACAAATTGGCCAGAAATAGCAGCGAACCCAGGGACTGGGAGAAATTTAGAACTCAGCAGAGGAGGACAAAGGGTTTGATTAGGGCAGGGAAAATGGAGTACGAGAAGAAGCTTGCAGGGAACATTAAGACGGATTGCAAAAGTTTCTATAGATATGTAAAGAGAAAAAGGTTAGTAAAGACAAAGGTAGGTCCCCTGCAGTCAGAATCAGGGGAAGTCATAACGGGGAACAAAGAAATGGCGGACCAATTGAACAAGTACTTTGGTTCGGTATTCACTGAGGAGGACACAAACAACCTTTCGGATATAAAAGGGGTCGGAGGGACTAGTAAGGAGGAGGAACTGAGGGAAATCTTTATTAGTCGGGAAATTGTGTTGGGGAAATTGATGGGATTGAAGGCCGATAAATCCCCAGGGCCTGATGTACTGCATCCCAGAGTACTTAAGGAGGTGGCCTTGGAAATAGCGGATGCATTGACAGTCATTTTCCAACATTCCATTGACTCTGGATCAGTTCCTATGGAGTGGAGGGTAGCCAATGTAACCCCACTTTTTAAAAAAGGAGGGAGAGAGAAAACAGGGAATTATAGACCGGTCAGCCTGACATCGGTACTGGGTAAAATGATGGAATCAATTATTAAGGATATCATAGCAGTGCATTTGGAAAGAGGTAATATGATAGGTCCAAGTCAGCATGGATTTGTGAAAGAGAAATCATGCTTGACAAATCTTCTGGAATTTTTTGAGGATGTTTCCAGCAGAGTGGACAAGGGAGAGCCAGTTGATGTGGTATATTTGGACTTTCAGAAGGCTTTCGACAAGGTCCCACACAAAAGATTAATGTGCAAAGTTAAAGCACATGGGATTGGGGGCAGTGTGCTAACATGGATTGAGAACTGGTTGTCAGACAGGAAGCAAAGAATAGGAGTAAATGGGGACATTTCAGAATGGCAGGCAGTGACTAGTGGGGTACCGCAAGGTTCTTTGCTGGGGCCCCAGCTGTTTACACTGTACATTAATGATTTAGACGAGGGGATTAAATGTAGTATCTCCAAATTTGCGGATGACACTAAGTAGGGTGGCAGTGTGAGCTGCGAGGAGGATGCTATGAGGCTGCAGCGCGACTTGGATAGGGTGGGTGAGTGGGCAAATGCATGGCAGATGAAGTATAATGTGGATAAATGTGAGGTTATCCACTTTGGTGGTAAAAACAGAGAGACAGACTATTATCTGAATAGTGACAGATTAGGAAGAGACCTGGGTGTCATGGTACATCAGTCATTGAAGGTTGGTTTGCAGGTACAGCAGGCGGTTAAGAAAGCAAATGGCATGTTGGCCTTCATAGCGAGGGGATTTGAGTACAGGGGCAGGGAGATGTTGCTACAATTGTACAGGGCCTTGGTGAGGCCACACCTGGAGTATTGTGTACAGTTTTGGTCTCCTAACCTGAGGAAGGACATTCTTGCTATTGAGGGAGTGCAGCGAAGGTTCACCAGACTGATTCCCGGGATGGCGGGACTGACCTATCAAGAAAGATTGGATCAACTGGGCTTGTATTCACTGGAGTTCAGAAGAATGAGAGGGGACCTCATAGAAACGTTTAAAATTCTGACGGGGTTAGACAGGTTAGATGCAGGAAAAATCTTCCCAATGTTGGGGAAGTCCAGAACCAGGGGACACAGTCTAAGGATAAGGGGGAAGCCATTTAGGACCGAGATGAGGAGGAATTTCTTCACCCAGAGTGTGGTGAACCTGTGGAATTCTCTACCACAGAAAGTTGTTGAGGCCAATTCACTCAATATATTTAAAAAGGAGTTAGATGAAGTCCTTACTACTAGGGGAATCAAGGGGTATGGTGTGAAAGCAGGAATGGGGTACTGAAGTTACATGTTCAGCCAGGAACTCATTGAATGGTGGTGCATGCTAGAAGGGCCGAATGGCCTACTCCTGCACCTATTTTCTATGTTTCTATGTTTCTAAATGTGGAAATGGCTGAGACCTTAAACAATTATTTTGCTTCGTTGTTCACGATGGAAGACACAGAAACCATGCCAGAAATTGCTGGTCACAGGAATGTGGGAAGAGAGGACCTTGAAACAATCACTATCACTGGGGGGCAGTGCTGGACAGGCTAATGGGACTCAAGGTAGACAAGTCCCCTGGTCCTGATGAAATGCCGGTATTAAAAGAGATGGCGGAAGTTATAGCAGATGCATTCGTTATAATCTACCAAAATTCTCTGGACTCTGCGGAGGTACCAGCGGATTGGAAAGCAGCTAATGTAACGCCTCTGTTTAAAAAAGGGGGCAGACAAAAGGCAGATAACTATAGGCTGGTTAGTTTAACATCTGTAGTAGGGAAAATGCTTGAAACTATCATGAAGGAAGAAATAGTGGGACATCAAGATAGGAATAGTGCAATCAAGCAGACGCAGCATGAATTCATGAAGGGGAAATCATGTTTAACTAATTTATTGGAATTATTTGAGGATATAACGAGCATGTTGAATGTGTACCGATGGATGTGGTGTATTTAGATTTTCAAAAGGTATTCGATCAGGTACCACACAAAAGGTTACTGCAGAAGATAAAGATACGCGGAGTCAGTGGAAATGTATTAGCATGGATAGAGAATTGGCTGGCTAACAGAAAGCAGAGAGTCGGGATAAATGGGCCCTTTTCGCGTTGGAAATCGGTGGTTAGTGGTGTGCCACAGGGATCGGTGCTGGGACCACAACTGTTTACAATATACATAGATGACCTGGAAGAGGGGACAGAGTGTAGTGCAACAAAATTTGCAGATGACACAAAGATTAGTGGGAAAGCAGGTTGTGTAGAGGACACAGAGAGGCTGCAAAGAGATTGAGATAGGTTAAATGAATGGGCTAAGGTTTGGCAGATGGAATACAATGTCGGAAAGTGTGAGATCATCCACCTTGGGAAAAAAAACAGTAAAAAGGGAATATTATTTGAATGGGGAGAAATTGCAACATGCTGCGGTGCAGAGGGAACTGGGGATCCTTGTGCATGAATCCCAAAAAGTTAGTTTGCAGGTGCAACAGGTAATCAGGAAGCCGAATGGAATGTTGGCCTTCATTGCGAGAGGCATGGAGTACAAAAGCAGGGAGGTCCTGCTGCAACTGTATAGGGTATTGGTGAGGCCGCACCTGGAGTACTGCGAGCAGTTTTGGTCACCTTACTTAAGGAAGGATATACTAGCTTTGGAGGGGGTACAGAGACAATTCACTCGGCTGATTCCGGAGATGAGTGGGTCACCTTATGATGATAGATTGAGTAGACTGGGACTTTACTCGTTGGAGTTCAGAAGGATGAGGGGTGATCTTGTAGAAACATTTAAAATAATGAAAGGGATAGACTAGATAAAGGCAGAGAGATTGTTTCCACTGGTCGGGGAGACTAGAACTTGGGGGCACAGCCTCAAAATACGGGGGAGCCAATTTAAAACCAAGTTGAGAAAGAATTCCTTCTCTCAGAGGGTTGTGAATCTGTGGAATTCTCTGCCCAAGGAAGCAGTTGAGGCTAGCGCATTGAATGTATTCAAGTCACAGATAGATAGATTTTTAACCAATAAGGGAATTAAGGGTTATGAGGAGCGGGCGGATAAGTGGAGCTGAGTCCACGGCCAGATCAGCCATGATCTTGTTGAATGGCGGAGCAGGCTCGAGGGGCTTGATGGCCGACTCCTGTTCCTAATTTTTATGTTCTTATGTTCTGATGTACCACTATCCCTCAGTAACCATATTATCATTTCTTCAATTCTGCAAAAGAAAGTTATCGGTTCATTGAACATGATTAAATGAATTAATTATTTCACATTAGCTGCATGTTGACATTTATATAGGGCTATTAGTTTGAAAACTGTGTTGTAAATATTATCTCCCTGAACAAGAATTGACCCTGTGTTGCGGTGGTACAAGGGGTGGATTCAGTGAATCATTGGAATGTGATTTCAAGTGGCGTTTACTGTGGTGTATGTAGGCACCTTGAGTAATGACTCCACAAGGCAGGGTATGATACTTAAACTGTGTAGACCTGTAGTCATTTATTTGAAGCTCCTCGAGTGAGGACACCAAGCTGTGAGCTCCTTTATATACTGGGTTGCAGTTAACCTTTCAGTCTCAAGCAGCAGCACCCTCTGGTGTAGGTAAGGTGTGTAGAGTGTAAGAGTCGATTCAGTGTTGCATAGCAGTGTTACAGACATCACACAGTAAACAGGCATGCATACACAACAGTTACAATCTTTTTCGGTGTGAATCAAGTGAACTGAAAATGACAATAATGTCATGAACTATAATGATGCAGCAGTAAAACGGTCTATCGGTCCCTGGTTGTCGAGTGGTAAGGATTCAATACTCTCAACGTTGTGTCCTGGATTCAATTCCCACCCTGGGAAGTTGTACTTTTAATTCAAAATCTTATAAAAAAAAGAGTTCATTTATTTTACAGATCTATATGCAAATCATGTATAAAAAATAAGAATCATTGACTTGAACATCATTAATTAATACATAAATTATTTTGTAAATCTTTTACCATTTATTTTGCCATGAGCATGTGAGGAACTTTTATTCCGATCTCATTGGGTTTAATTGTGGTACAAATGACGAACCGGGGGCTGGGTTCAGGAAAGGTTTACGTAGTTTAGCCGTTATCATGTTCACCTCCCACATGAAATGTCCCTGGTTTGAGCCTGGGCGCGTGCTTTATTTTAGAATATATTTGCTGTGAAATACATTGAACAAAAGTAGCCCCAGGTTCCGTGTCTTGTGAGCAATGGACATTGTAAACCAATCTCCTAAAATACAGGGTGAGTAAAGTCAGTTTTATGGATTGAGTCGGCACAACTAGAGCTTTCTGATCCAGAAGATTCGGCGGGTGCGTTAATTTGGGAGTTTGACGACTTTGAAAAGAACATTTTTGACTTGTGCAGCTTCGGTCAGAGAAATGTTTGTGAAAAGATTTTTTCACAGAAAGGGATTCAGAATTACACCTTCTGGCTTAACACTTCTCTCTGGTCACTAAGTTCAGCAGTGGTTTCTGTAGTGTAGTGGTTATCACGTTCGTCTCACGCACGAAACGGCCCTGGATCGAGCCCGGGCCGAAATATCATTTTAGAATATATTTGCTGTGAAATAAATTGAAAAAAGTACCCCACGTTCCTTGACTTCTGAGCAATGAACATTTGAAACCAATTTCAAAAATTCAGAGTGTGTTAAGTCAGATAGGGTGTAAAATATAATCTATGATGAAAGCTACTGAAATTATTACAGTTCAGTTATTGAAGTATTGACTGTAAGTCTGCAAAACAATCCGGGTGGGAATATTGGCCCAAAAATTCCGGTTGGAGGCTTCCCGCGGACAATTCCTTTCCGATCGGTGATGTTTTAATCACCCCGCCTCCCACAGAGTTTAGTTAATTGCATGTAATTATTTGAAAAAAGTTTGAATTAAAAAGTTACTTTCCGAACTCGGGCTCCCTCTGTGAATGCCTAACCACTAAACGAGCAGGATTACATTCAATAATTTAATTCCAGACTGCATATTTTCTTTGCTGTTTCACAATAACCAGACCTATGCTCCAAAATCTGTCTCACCGTTTCCCCGGTGTCAGTCAGAGAAGCACATGGGACTGAATCAGTGACTTTGCTTTTTCGTCCTGTCTTCTGAAGCGCCGCACGGTCCCACTCCGACAGTCAATGAGCTGTGGGGACGTTAGTGTATCCAGGCTGTGGGTGGCCACCCCCCAGCGCAGCAGAGGAGTTTCTGCATTAGTTCTGGGTGGGGACAGTATTTCCCCTTCTCTCTTCCTCTTGTCGATATCCCTCGGCTTTGTTTTCTGTATTTATTCCCCGGCCTCATTTTATGTGTTTAAAACGGAACAAAAGATGAAGTGTACGACACTCTGGAACAATTTCTCTCACTCAAATATATCTATTTAGTGAAGTGAAATAAAGAGCAATTAAAGAATAAGGGAGAAGCCACTGTCGCTCTTTTGACAGGAGAATAAACTCGCCCATGACTGTTCATCCACAGCAAGTTTAAACATAATCTTCCTGCACGGGATCCTTTCACATGGAAAGCAAACGTGATAACGGCTCCACTGCGGAAACCGCTCTTAGCAGAAGTACAGCAGAGGGCAGCTGACCAGTGAATGCCTTCTGTGCTGATCGGGAATGTATTGGCTCACCTTAAACAACTTCTGTCCCTCACTGACAGCTGTCAATCCTTCTCCTCCGCTGCCCTTTACACAAACATGTCACTGATCCCCACCCACTATCCCACATCCCCATCGTGTTATCTTCCATGTTAGCACAGTGGGGCCGCGGAGACACCTGCTTTCTCCCCGCGGTGAGTGAACGCAGTCAGCCTGTAAAATTAAAGGGGAACAAGTGTGCCACAAAGGACACGGGAAAGAAGAGAGTCTTTAACCTGGGTTTAATTGGTTGTCAAAGGCTACCCGTCCTGTTGTGTATTTCCAGCAGTTTCCTACTTTCACAGGTGGAGATACCGGGGCTGGACCATGCTCCTAAAATACAATGAGGTCGGGATAAAAGTTCCTCACATACTCAGGGCAAATTAAATGATTGAAGTTCTACAATGGATTAATTAATGATGTTTAAATCAATGAATCTTTTTTTCCACATGAGATGCATGTAACTCATTCCTCTAAGGTTTTAATTTTGATGGAAATGCAATTTCCCTGGCCGGAAATCGACCCAGGGCCGCAGTGGTGAGAGCGCCGAATCCTAATCACTGGACCACCAGGGAACGCTGCATTGCTGCATCGCTGCATCGTAATGCTTGGTGTCATTATTGTCCTTTTCAATCCACTTGTTTCACACCGAAACACATTGAAACCGGGATCTGAATTTAACGCCACGTGATTCTTTGAAATCACCTTTAAATGATTGGGTAAAACCACTCCTCATACACCGAAAAACAGCTTCGATTCCAGGTCAGGGCGGTAACTTCTGTAACAGCTTTTTTCAATTCAAAAAATAAGAATTCATTTAATCACCGTTAAATAAGCGATAACCTTTTTCAGGATGAAATAAATAATAATATACTTACTGAGGGACAGTAGTATCTTTAATCATTCATTTTCTCTTTCCATGTGATGAATTTTTATCCCTATCTCATTTACATGCTGTATGAGAAATTGTAAGTGTTCATGACTCAGTTGTAAAACCATTAATTATGTGTGTGTCTATTCTTGATAGGAGGAGCACTTGAAACCGAAGTTCCAGTTCGATATATGCATCAATAGAATCGATTTTCACCAGTTCCTTTAAACACAATAACATAATTTATTTTGATTGGACTGGATGGAGGAACATGATCCATGTAAAAAAATTTTATCGTTTTACTTGTGCTGAATGTTCATAAACGTATTGGCGTGGGAACGCACTGGATAACAGCAAAGCTTGCAATGTTTGCGGAATATATTCGTTTAGCCAAAATGTACAATGACAACCCGGAACTGTGCGGCACCGAATCCTCGGGGATAAACATTAAAAGGCTTCGCCCGGAGATGGGTTTGGATTACCCACCTTTCAGTTACCAGCCGAATGCGCTAAACCATTGCGCCACAGATACACACTGCAAGACATGCAAAACCAGGGTGTCAGTCAGTTAAAGCTTCAGATTGCTCCGACCGGGATGGAACTTATCCACTCTCAATTGTACTTTTCCCAACTAAAGGGTGGTACATTCATTGTGGATGTGTGGAAGCAGTCTGGTCCCGCACATTGCAGACACTTCCATGTCACCACCAACCAGCTGTCCCACAACCGGTGTGATCTACCTTCCAGCCTTCCAGTGCCTTGTCTGTGACGAAGTATGTTTCAAATGTTTTGGAATAGTTGGTTCCATGGTGTAATGGTGCGCCCTCTTGACTTTAAATCTACTGATTTGAGTACAAATCTCAGTGAAACCTAAATTCTTGTTGTTCCATGTCGAAATCTCGACCTCCGAAAAAAATGACTCCGACACTTGCAGCTCCGGTAGAAGTTTCCTTTTTAATTTACTTGCTCGCAAGGGGTAGGTTTCACTCAGTCAAGGGCTAAGTGAACACCTCCGAAATGGTTCAATTTAACAAGATATTTATACAGTAAAACCAAAGTTCTGGCCTCTCCCTGTGTATTGCTGTCTCACAGTCAGTGAATACAGATAAAGAGTTAATTACTATATCCTGGTCCTGACATGGTTTACAGATATTTCCTTTTGTCAGGGTAATCAGGAAGCCAAACGGCCATTACTCCATGAGTCATAGGTAATGGGCTATCACATGTCTTGTATTGTGTCAGGATTGTTTCAATTTCCTGGTCAGTTTATCTGTTTGCATCAAATGGATGAGGTCTCGGAAAGAGATAATGGCGAGAAGATAAGGGTGGGGTGACATGGAACTCCTGTAGTGTAGACAATAGGAGAGCATCATGGGGGATGACTTGTCTCAGCATGACTTGTCTCCTAGCTGTCTGATGGCCATCAGCCATCTCAAACCAGGTTTATGCAAGCTGACTGCTAAAATGCAGAAAGTTCTGGAAGGGCCAGGATTCCATTTTAATCAAAAGGCACACAATTACCGTATGGTATCAGCTTAGATAAAAATACTTTCCACACCCAGCTGCTGAAAATTTGGGACAAACAAGTGAAAGACACCTGGTGCTGGTGGGCAGTTTTGTTGCCTTTTTCATTGATGCTTGATCTAGAAGTCTAGTTGTCAAATTGTGTGCTCAACCGTCAGTTATCTGCTACAAATCAGCGGAGGACAAATCACTTTGTTGTCTAATGCTGCCTTTGCCTGCACAATGTGTGCTGAGATTATCTGTGCAATATGCATTTCGCAGGATGAATAAAAGCAATGCTTTTTGAAATGCAGGCACTGCATGTTTTGCACTCGACAAAACGTTGCATTTTCTTTTCATTAATTTTACATTAATGCATTGCAATGCCAACGCACTTTTTACGTGGCAAGATCAATAATTAGCAGAGCGTAATGAAGAGATCACAAAGTTTCTGTTGAAAGAATAGACTCAGTCGAGAATATTTTGTGGATTTTATTTTTCTGAGACTATTTTCCCTGTGCTGTGGACACCCTGCGCAGATATGTGAAAAAGCTGGTTTTGTTAAATCTCCAGAGACCGCATGGCAGTTCGCTGGGACAAAAGAGCTGTCAGTCATCCATTGACAAAAGAGCTGTCAGCCAGGAAGGGGGGCCACTGACAAAGCCACTCTAATTTGTAAAAGCACTTCTCACCTCCATCTCAGAAGGAGACACAGAACAATGAACCCACCAGCCTGGCCAGCCAAGGAGGAGCTGGGACTTTCCCAACTCAAAGGCTCAGAGAGATGGCCAGACTAAGGGCCATCAGCCCAATGCATGGGTGGGATGGCCCATCACTGACTAAGTACCCATGCTTAGAAACAAAGGGGTTTTAAAGATTGGCGGGAAAGATAGGGGTAGCAAGACTCCCAGAAAGACAGGGTCCTTTCCACTTTATTTTTAGCTTGGAGCTTGGTGTGAAGCTTGGAGCTTGCAGCTTGCAGCTTGTGTCTAGAGAGAGCCCCCTCTCCCTCTCGCTCTCGTTCCACCGATCGATATACCAGAGGAAGGGGCCGCAGTACTGCAGAAGAAGCCACCGAGACTGAAGACCAGGCAGTGACTTCCCACAGCTGAGCTGAGCAAGGAAACGTGCTGCGTGTGGTGGTGAACATGGTTGCGAGTGTCCCAAGCCAGTAACCAGATATCCCAGGCCAGCTGTGTAAGGGCTCAGGGTTTTCTCAGAAGTGAAGCTTTTCAGGGCTATTCTGGGGAGGGTAATTCATTGGTAGGGGTGGGGTTAGAATCCACCAGGGAATTACTGCGTGTTACTCGGTTCATTCCTGTACTGTATGTATGTTGTTTGTAACCTGGATTTTATTCTCCACAGAGACAGTGATTTCGTTTAGCCTTGCATGTTTTAGCCATTTTATGTTAGACCAAATAAATATACTACGATTTATCACCAAAGTATCCCTTTCCGTGACTCATTTAATTTACACTCTGAATAATAATTCCCGGATCTAGAACTTTCGTAAGGTGGGGGCGATTCAAACCGTCCGTCTGGCAATTGGGCGAGGATCACAAACACTTACAATATTTACGAAAGGATATACTTGCTTTGGAGGCAGTTCAGAGAAGGTTCACTGGGTTGACTCCGGAGATGAGTGGTTGACTTATGAGAAAAGGTTGAGTAGGTTGGGCCTCTAATCATTGGAATTCAGAAGAATGAGAGGTGATCTTATCGAAACGTATAAGGTAATGAGGGAGCTTGATAAGGTGGATGCAGAGAGGATGGTTCCACTGATAGGGGAGACTAGAACAAGGGGGCATAATCTCAGAATAAGGGGCCGCCCATTTAAATCTGTGATGAGGAGGAATTTCTTCTCTCAGAGGGTTGTAAATCTGTCGAACTCACTGCCTCAGAGAGCTGAGAAAGCCACGGCATTAAATACATTTAAGACAGAGATAGCTTCTTAACTGATAAGGGCATAAGGCTTTTGGGGAACGGGCAGGGATGTGGACTTGAGTCCATGATCGGATCAGCCATGATCATAGTAACTGGCGGAGCAGGCTCAGGGGGCCATATGGCCTACTCCTGCTCCTAGTTCTGAAGTTCTTCTGTTCTGAATAGCGACACACAAAAAAATGCTTTGATCATGGTTGCACCTTATCTTCACGTTTGTCAAACAGTTGGCTCGTTGGTCTCGGGCTGTGATTCTCCCTTCGGAGTTGTTCATTGAAATTTACGAGGGTTCCCAGAGGAGCCCTGATATCGCTCGCAAATTTTGAAATTGCATCGAACTTTTGCAAAGAAGGACTTGCATATCTGCAGCGCCTTTCAGGAACTCATGACGCCCCAAAGCGCTTTACAGCCATTGAGTTATGTTTGAAGTGTTGTAGTTTGGGGAAAGATGTGCCCAGATCACCAAACATGAACCTCAACTCTTTGCAAAGGCGTTCGGTGCAAATAATCAGGTGCCTCAGGGACTTGGACTTTCTTTGAATAAGTTCTGCTTGTACCTGCATTCAAGCTTGAAACAGCAACTGGGCTTCCATCTCACGGGAGGTTTGGGGTTGATGTGCGTCGCTTTCAATCTTTGAAATTTCACCAAGCAAAGAAACGGTGAATCCAACTGTCCCTTTAAGCATTTAGTTCCCGTTTAATCACAGGAATATCCGCAGTCAGGAGCTGAAAAGGAATTCAAACCTAATACCGGCTTCGGGACAATCAGAATACTTTGTCACAGACAAGGCACTGGAAGGCTGGAAGGTAGATCAGACCGGTTGCGGGAGAGCAGGTTGGCGGTGACATGGAAGTGTCTGCAGTGTGCGGGACCAGACTGCTTCCACGCATCCACAATGAATGTCCCTCCATTTATTTGGGAAAAGTACAACTGAGAGTGGACAAGTTCCATCCCGGTCTGAGCAATCTGAAGCTTCAACTGACTGACACCCTGGTTTTGGATGTCTTGCACATTATTGTTTCATCGGTCTCTGTGGCACAATGGGTTAGCGCGTTAGGCTATTAACCCAAAGCTTGGTGGTTCGAGCCCACCCAGGGACGTAGCCTTCAACTCTTTTTCCCGGAGGATTCGGTGCCGCACAGTCCCAGGTTGTCATTGTGCGTTTTGGCTGCATGAATCTATTCTGCAAATGTTGCCAGCTGTGCTATTATCCAGTTAGTTCCCACTCCAATATTTTATGAGCATTCAGTTCAAGTGAAACGATAACAATTTTTTACATGGATCATGATCCTCCATCCAACCCATTAGAAATAAATTATGTTATTGGGTTTAAAGAAACTGGTGGAAATTGATTCTATTGATACATATATAGAACTTTAACTTCGGTCTCAAGTGCTTCATCTATCAAGAATAGACACACACACAATCAATGGTTTTACAACTGAGTCGTAAATACTTACAATTTTAAACCATTCTCATTCACCGTGTAAATGAGATAGTGATAAAACTTCATCACATGTAAAGAGAAAATGAATGATTGATGATCCCACTGTTCCTCAGTAATTATATTATTATTTATTTCATTCTGAAGAAGGTTATCGGCTAATTAACGGTGATTAAAAGAATTCTTACTTTTGCATGCCGTCAATTTTATAAGGTTTTGAATTTAAAAATGGTGTTACAAAAGTTATCGCCGAGACCTGGAATCAAAGCTGTTTTTCGGTGGCATAAGGAGTGGTTTTACCCAATCATTTAAAGATGATTTCAAAGAATCATGTGGCGTTAAATTCACATCACGGTTACCATTTGTTTCGTGTGAAACAAGTGGATTGAAAAGGACAATAATGTTAAATACAGAGTCAGGCAACAACGACACAGTCACATCAAAGCCTCCCAGGGCAGGTACAGTACGCGTTCGACACAGAGTAAAGCTTCCTCTACATTGTCCCATCAAACTCTCCCAGGACAGGTACAGCACGTGTTAGATACAGAGTAATGCTCCCTCGACACTATCCCATCAAACCCTCTCAGGACAGATACAGCCCGTGTTAGATACAGAGTAAAACTCCCTCTACACTGTCCCATCAAACCCTCTCAGGATAGGTACAGCCCATGTTAGATACAGAGTAAAACTCCCTCTGCACTGTCCCATCAAGCTCACCCAGGGCAGGTACAGTACGCGTTAGATACAGAGTAATGCTCCCTCTGCACTGACCCATC
This sequence comes from Pristiophorus japonicus, assembly GCF_044704955.1. NCBI lineage: Eukaryota > Metazoa > Chordata > Chondrichthyes > Pristiophoridae > Pristiophorus > Pristiophorus japonicus. Next base: position 447,755 of record NW_027252362.1, on the reverse strand, counting down.
AACACTCCCAAGGCTGGTACAGAACGGGTTAGATACAGAATAAAGCTCCCTCAACACTGTCCCATGAAACTCTCCAAGGGCAGGTACAGCATGCGTTAAATACAGAGTAAAGATTCTTCTAAACTGTCCCATCAAATGCTCCTAGGGCAGATGCACCACAGGGTTAGATAGAGAGGAAAGCTCCCTCTACATTGTCCCATCAAACTCTCAGGGCATGTACAGCACAAATTAGTTACAACATAAATCTCCCGCGACACAGTCCCTTCAAACTCTTCCAGGGGCAGGTGCATGTTGCATATGCAATAACTCAGCAGGTGTACGACCGTGAACTCAATCAGGTGCATCCTGACCGTACTTTTCTAGCTCTTGAACAAAGGATTAAACATGGAGGCTTTCTTTATATACAAGAGTTGCATGTGTGTGTCTGTGGCCCAATGACCTTCGACGGTCGGTCCCCCTGGTGGCAGGCAAACCCGGGCATATATACATTACAGTGCAGCACGTGTTTAAATCTCCCTCTACACTGTCCCAGCAAACCCTCCCAGGGCAGGCACAGCACAGGATAGATACAGAGTAAAGCTCCCACTATACTGTCCCATCAAACCCGTCAGGGCAGGTACAGTACGGATTAGATACAGATCAAAGCCCCCTCTACATTGTCTCATCAAAGATTCAGAGGGCAGGTACAGACTAAAGCTTCCTCGACACTGTCACATCAAACCCTCCCAGGGCAGGTACAGTATGTGTTATATACAGATAAAAGCTCCCCCTATATTGTCCCATCAAAGACTCACAGAGCAGATACAGCCCATCTAAGATATACAGCAAAGCTTCCTCTAACCTGTCCCATCAAACCCTCCCAGGGCAAGTACAGCATGGGTTAGATACAGAGTAAAGCTCCCTCTACTCTGTACCATCAAATCCTTCCAGGACAGATCCAGCATGGGTTAGATGCAGAATAAATCTCCCTCTACACTGTTCCATCAAATCCTCCCAGGACAGATCCAGCACGGTGTTAGATACAGAGTAAAGCTCCCTCCACACTGTCCCATCAATCTCTCCCAGGGCAGGTGCAGGACGGGGTTAGATACAGAGTAAAGCTCCCTCTACACTGTCCCATCAATCTCTCCCAGGACAGGTCCAGCATGGGGTTAGATACCGAGTAAAGCTCCCTCTACACTGTCCCATCAATCTCTCCCAGGGCAGGTACAGCACAGGGTTAGCTGCAGAGTGAAGCTCCCTCTACACTGTCTCATCAATCTCTCCCAGGGCTGGTACAGCATGGGTTATGTTAGCACAAATCTTTTCCTAGAAGAATCACTCGACACTCGGGGTCGGGTCCAACGCCAAAATGGCCTTTATTACACCGGCGGGGAGAGAGCCTCTGGTCCAACTCCAGGCACTCCACTCCACCGAACAAAGAAATTCATCGATATTTATATGTTTTACAACAGTTCATTGCAATTACTTAGCCCATGTCGGCTGGACACAATCCAATCATCATGACTATAAATTACAAATCAATTCCACTGGGCCAATGACTGTGTGATCACCTCATGTTTTAGCTGGGGCTTATTCATGGCCTCGTGATATTCTCTAGATCCCCTTATCTCTACTGTCCTTGGCTTCTGTCTGCACCTAACCTCCTTATCCTTACACAGTCACAGGAATTTCTTTGTTCAGTATTCTGCTGGGACATCTTGTCTGTGGTTTGTTGATTAAGGACGTTCTGCTGAGCTCGCTCTTTCCAGTGTTCCTGTACATGGAACTGCAGTGTCATCAGCTACCCAAAAATGTAGTCAAGCTAACTGTTAGCTGAATTCCCCTCGTGCTTTGCAGAATCCCTGGCAGCCATTTTATATCTGGCTACCATTTTACACATACATGTATGCATACATATATTCAGCAGGTGCCTTTGCCTTTGCCCTACAACAATCCCCCCTTTCGGTAATGGACTAATCCTAGTCTCCTTTAACCGACAACATTATTTTTTACTCGACTTATATTTTTACGTACCACCCGGTACTTCCTGTCACAACGTGCTGGCCAGTCACGTGGTGTCAGATGTACCAGTTGCTAAGATCAAATTGATATAGTTCAGATTCCCCTGTCCCTCTGCAGGACAAGTCACTTTATTTACTTGAGCCCTTGTTCTGATACTCCTTTGTCGTGCATAATGCCTGCAGGATCGACAGGCCATGACTCTCCATGTTAGTGCTAAGACCAGCTGTATCCCTACCAGTATGTGTGATATTATTCGCATCCAGGGGTGGATGTTTACGTTCATGCCCCAGTCCCAGACCCTCCTCCACCAACTCTGGTTTTGTAACTCTTGGTCAGTATCCTTCTCCAGTATTTCAATCTTTGTCTGTAGTTGGTGGTAGAGTCTGACACACTGGCCTACTCTGAGTCTTAGTTCCCTTAATACTGCAACTAAATGTGGGAGAGGGGCCTGCTCTGGCTCGTCATAATCCTGCAGGTGATCGTGGAGCTGATCGATGGCGTTAATGATTTTGGGCCTCGGCGTCTAACCTGGATAATGCGGGCTTGTCCTATTGAGAGGTCATAGGGCTGTGAAGCAAAAGTTTGGTTGCGAGATCTGGCATTGTAAGCCATTGTACCGATTTGAATGTGCCGTGGTAGAGACACAGTATTTCCCTTTGCCCCCGTAACCTGTTCTGGCAAAATGTGTGGGGGCAGGTACTATTTCCAATACACATCCATCGGTTGGATTAAATCCACATTCGACTAGTTCTCCCTGTCCCACCGGGTGAGGGCACACCGTAATTTCACCCGTCTGCTTGCATCCCGTCAGGGAGATCCCATAGTGTGTGTTATCTCTGCGGACAGCAGGGGCTGCGGTCAGATCGTAATGGAGGGAGGTGTTTTCCCGTATGATCCCGATATTCTTCAGTTGATAAAGGGGAAACGGTCCTGAGTCTTGTGTGACTATAGGTATCATCAGGGCTATTCCCACTCCGGCAGCTTTGCCCATTCGGCAGTTTGGGATCACTGGGCATACTCTGGTCAGTCCCTTCAGAGTGCAATTACCCAGTGTCCCCTTCAGTTTGGCCAACTGAGCCAGATGTGGGCTGTCTATCCAGTCTGGCAACTCCCCCCTTTGGATATGATCGAGGTTGTGGCGTATCTGTCCCACCATCCATAGGCCATAAGCGTGACAGAGTTGTCCCTGTCTCAGTTTTGCGGTATCTTCTCTCTCTCTGTCGATAAGGTGATTGATTCTTTTTGCCTGAGCTTCCAGGACCGAGAGGCCATCCAATTGGATTTCGGCACCCTCTCTTCCGAGTTCGGATTGACCTTCCTGAGTCCGCTCTGCCCGTTCTAATAATCCCTTCATCACCCCTTTAAGCTGCTCCACCCTTTCATTTAGCCTTTGTATGTCCAGTGAGTTTACTGTGGAGGTTCCGGCATTAAAACCGGTCGCAACATCATTAACTATTTCCCTCTTAGTCCTATGAACTGGCTCCTGTCCTCGGAAACTACTGGCACACATGGCATCGGCAGCCTGCTGCATTACAACTTTACTTAGTACATTATACATATTTCTTGCCTGCTCTGTACAATATTCCGGCATCTGTATACCTGAGATATTGATCAGGACAGGCAGAATTTCATGCTTGACATTATCATACAATAGTTCACCCTCGTTGGACAGCACGATCCCATTTTCCGGTCCCCTTGTAATTGTTGGACATGGCAATTCCATGGGCAGTGTGGTGGTTCTTATGGGGCGCGGTGTCAGAGGGGGGGAGAAGCATACATACAACGATATTGCGGCAGCCTCCATCTCCTCATAGTATCCACACAGCCCCACCCCCTCTTTGTGGTTCACTAACGGTTGTGGCTGGGCAGGAGGCGTGCAAATTATTACAAATGTACATTCATCGGGCCCCCCCCGGCCTCCCTTCGTCTAATGCAACTGCTCAAGTCCTTGGCTGCTGGAATGCATATTTCGTCAGTCAAAGTAAACAAAACTCCACAGTTGATACAGTTGTGTCTTTCTTGCGTGTGCTGTATCTCTCGTAGTCTGTCTGTATTATCCAGTGCTTGTGTGGGCCTCAAGGTTCCCAGTATCATGAGTCCCCAGAGTCGAAGTCACCACTGCGGTCCCATCTCGGTGATGGTTTTATCTGCAAATTTTAAACAGATAGCCTGGTCGTCACCAGGTGTTAGGTTCTGGTCTACTTGTGTCGCGGTCACTCTGTGGAATCGGAGGTAAGGGTTAGGTTATCCATATTCTTTATAGTCGTACCATCTCGATCACTTCATGTCCCTGCCTGGGCTGCCGTCGGCTTTGTATTTGAGCCTGCTCTGCTCGAGCCTGCACGATGACCCATCTAAATATTATCCAAACTCTAATCAACACCAATGCCACCACTATTCCTCCAAACATCGCAGTCTGCTTTACTGTTAGGTTGGGTTTGTGGACTACACCTACCCACCGTGGGGTACATTGGCTCGATTGCCACAGGTGATGGTGCTTTGGCTGCACACTGCACTTTCCGTCTGGTCCTGTTTTTTAAAATCTCTTCCACCTTATTTATCTTAGTTTTTAACTCTTGACCAGCCAGTTCTGTTTTATTTTTATTCTGACTATCCCACCATTTCCACAGTCTGTCAGGTGAGTCTTCTTTATTTGAGTAAGAAATTCAAATTAGCAAGGTCCAGTGTAAAACAGCTGTCAATGCAAAGGGTTAACTCCTTTACAAGTTTGTAAGAAGGCCTGATGTCATTACGTGACTTCGCGTCGTCATCCAAATCTTTTTGCCTTCAAACCTTGCTTAGAAATTAGGAATCCGTTAAAACAGCAAAAATCATTAGTAAAGTGGTCAAAATAAAAATCTTCTCATCGGGAAAGACAGTATTTTAGATTAAACTCCAATTTTTTCCTTAACATTTAATTCAATTACTTGCCAAAGATTTTTTTTGAAATGAGAGCACACATTTTTAATAGCTATTTTGTTTACTGAAATCCAATTTTCACACAAGCTGTATACATGCCAACATTTCATTTTTTTTTTAACGGTCCCGTTCAATGAGCCAATCTTGTGTTTTATTTCTCTCTCTGCTGAGTTCGCATAGCTTAGATCTTTTCTCCTCATTATTTTCAAAACCCTACTGCTTGTTGAGTCTGTTCGGGACTTTTCTTTATTAACAAAGTCTATTCTGGAAATCTTTTCAAACTGCAGTGAAACTTTCTCGTAATTTAAAATCATTATCAATGGAGAGTGTCTTTTACATCCTCCAATTTTTTTTTCCTTTTCCCCATTAAACCAATATCTTTTTCACAGCCAATAATAGCTAATATTTAGTAAGTTATGTCTTTTTCCATCGCAAACACTTTTTTTTTCAGCACTTATTTAGTTCGTTACGTCTTTTTTTCCAAACATTTTAGTTTTATTTTTAAAAAGAGATCAGATTTAACTTTTTGTTTTAAATGTATCACATTTTGTTGCGCCTTTTCTTAACCAGTGGTACTTGAAACCTTCACAACAAAATTAACTCTTCACTGTTCCCATCCTAATTTCTGCTCCCCTTTTGTTGAATTTGTATTTACTGTTGAATTACAAAATGTCTAATATGGTATTACTGGATCTTTTTGCCGAACTTCCGTTTTAGAAGCTGATCAAAAACTCCAATCTTTTGCTCTGTAACTTCAATTTTGTGGCACTATATCTCATTAATTACATCTTTTTTAAGCTTCAGTTCCTGACGCAGAATGTGTACTTTTATTTAAAAGGCTTCCAAACCCAAGATTTTCCGATACAACCAAAATGTTTATCAATGAGACTTACGTGAAATATCTCAAAATCCCAATTCAAATATTGTACTGTCAATCTGTAATTTAAAAATCTCTTTCCTGAGCTAAAAGCTTTCGTGTCAAGGTTTTACACAAAGGAAAAATGGGAGCGTACTTCCCCAGCCTGCAGCCTCCAGAGACACAGGCTTTTTTAAAAGGCATTACAGCTTCCCTTCTCTATTCTTTATCTCATTCCTAGACAGACATTCACAAAAGTCTCTTTTCATTCAACAAAGTTTATTGTTTGGCTGGCTCTATTCTTGGATCCATACTTCACTTAAGATCATCACTATCAGGTTTTTTTTTATTTCTTACATGTTGATTAACTTCCTCTGTTAATTTTTTGTGGGTTTGAAGAATCAAGACCACGTCTTTCTCATCTTTATATTTCCTTTCCTTCTCCCACCATTTGCTGGCGGGTCCTGGGGGTTCCATCCTGACTTAATCATCTTCTCAATTAGTTTCTTTTGTTTTTCCGCCAGGTGGCGGGTAAGGGACCCTTCTAGTCCCCACTCGAGATTACTTGCTTTATTGGCCATTCCTGGGTAGGACTAGAACCGTTAGGAATCGACTCTCTGAGGTTCACTTTCTTCCTAGCATAACTTGTAGCAGACCGTCTCCTGGCTACTGTCAGGTCACAAGTTCTGTTATTACACAAACTTATACAATTCTTAAAATGCGTTTCAGCAATTCCCGCAGTGCCCCACGCCTCCTTAACGACTACCTACCACTGTTTTGTCTGTCGGTCCGACCCTATTCACAGGTTTTGTTTCCTTTGGTCGCTGTGCACCGCCTGGTCTCCGGGGTATATTTTCAAATCACATGACTGGGTCCGGGAGATGTCGCTCGGTATCACGATCCCACGGTCTAAGTGTGTGCCCTACGCCGACTTAGTTCTTGGCCGTCGCGTGGGAGAAAAGTCCTCCTAATTCAGGCTCAGGCTAGGCGTTTGAGATTTTAGACCGTCTCGTCGTGTCGATCAACCGGCCTCCACCTTCCGCACCCTTTATAATTAAAATGATTTTTTACTCACCCGGGTTTTTCCAAGGACGTCCAGCGACTCCGGGAAATCCTGTTTTTGACACCACTGTTAGCGCAAATGCTTTCGTGGAAGAATCACTCGACACTCGGGGTCGGTTCCAATGCCAAAACGGCCTTTATTACGCCAGCGGGGAGAGAGCCTCTGGTCCAACTCCAGGCACTCGATTCCGCCGAACAAAGAAATTCATCGATATTTATATGTTTTACAATAGTTCATTACAGTTACTCAGCCCACTTCGGCTGGACACAATCCAATCATAATGATTATAGATTACATATAGGTTTAAATGGGCCAATAGAATTAACCCCGGTACATCAGGGGGCTGCATGATCAGTTCATGACAGTTGGGGGCTGATTCATATCCGTGTGATGTTTTCCAGATCCCCCCTTATCTTCGTTAATCATGGGTTCCGCCGGTGCCTAGCTCCTTGTCTCCGTGGTTGCTGGGCACCCCATCTGGGGGTCACTGATTTGACGACATTCCGTACTAGGTACCGCAGTGTTCTGTATACTATCTTGCCTCAAGTTGTTGATTCAAGACATTCCTGTTACCAGGCTCTGCAGGGTCAGCGCTCAGTCAGCAGTTTTAGCTAACTTGGTTTACCGAGTCCCCATCATGCTTTGCTAAGCCCCCTGGCAGCCATTTTATATTTGGCTAACATTTTAAACATACATACATTTATATATTCAGCAGGTGCCTTTGCCTTCCTACAACAGTGTCTTTCAATTTGTTTATTTACCATTTTTACCTGCTTGTTTCCTCTCTCTTTCAAACTCACTTTCTTTATTTTTGCTTTCTAATTCCAGCATTACTCCCCTCCCTACTGAATCTATTCTCAGGTTCCCATCCCGCTGCCAATCTAGTTTAAACCCTCCCAAACAGCACTAGCAAACCCCCCCGTGAGGATATTGGTCCCGGCTCTTTTTAGGTGCAAACTGTCCGGCTTGTACAGGTCCCACCTCGCCCAGAAGTGGTCCCGATGCCTCAGGAAACTAAAGCCCTCCTGCCTGCACCATCTCTCCAGCCACGTATTCACCTGCTCTATCCTCCTATTTCTGTACTCACCAGCTCGTGGCACCGAGTGTAATCCGGAGATTACTAGCTTTGAGGTCCTGCTTTTTAATCTCTCTCCTAGCTCCCTGAACTCTGCCTGCAGGACCTCATCTCTCTTGCTACCCATGTCATTGGTCCTGATATGGACCACGACCTCTGGCTGTTCACCCACTCCCCGCAGAATGGAGGTGATGGTGTTCCCATGCGCCTGCTGCCCTTGTCCTTCTCGGCGGTAGAGGTCGCGGATTTGGGAGTAGTTGACGAAGAAGCCTTGGCGAGTTGCTGCAGTGCATCTTGTAGATGGTACACACTGCAGCCACGGTGCGCCGGTGGTGGAGGGAGTGAATGTTGAAGGTGCTGGATGGGGTGCCCATTAAGCGGGCTGCTTTGTCCTGGATGGTGTCGAGCTTCTCGAGTGTTGGAACCGCACTCATCCAGGCAAGTGGAGCGTATTCCATCAGACTCCTGACTTGTGCCTTGTAGATTGTGGAAAGGCTTTGGGGAGTCAGGAGATGAGACACTCACCGCAGAATACCCAGCCTTTGACCTGCTCTTGTTGCCACAGTATTTATGTGATTGGTCCGGTTAAGTTTCTGGTCACTGGTGACCCCCAGGATGTTGATGGTGGGGGATTCGGCGATGATAATGCCGTTGATAGCCGAGCCTGCTTAAGTTGCATATTCCTGTCGCTGATTGCTGACAGGCGACTGTTGGCTCCGCCCCGTGGGTTTACCTCGAACTTCAAACCACGAAATCGGTTCTCCTGAATTCCAAGGTGTGTACGGAAATCAACGATCAAATGCCCTGTCATTAACCACAGGGGTTAAGGCAATTTTCTGATCACAAAGCTCTTTCAGTCCTTGTCCTTGTCCAGAAAATTGCAGATGTGGAAATTCGGGAGTTTAATGACTTTGAAAGGAGAACATTGTTGTTTTGTGCAGTTCCGGTCAGAGAAATGTTTGTGAAAGGAACTTTTTGCAGAGAGAGGGATTGAGCATTTCAACTTGTTGCTGAACACTTCTCTCTGGGCACTGAGCTGAGCAGCAGCTTGCGAAGTGTAGTGGTGATCACGTTCGCCTCACATGCGAAAAGTCCGCAGTTCGATCACGGACTGAAACATTGTTGTTGAAACAAAAACATGTCTGCAATAAAATTGAACAAAAGCATTCCAGTGTACATTGATGCATGATGCAAACTACCTCAGGCCTGGGCCAAAGCTCCCTGTACACCAAGCACAGGCTGAGGAAAACCCCAGGGGAGAGGATATCCCGGTCACTGGGCCTTCCAGCAACACTGAACAAGTGCCCGGTCTGAAACTATCCAGAGTAATAACTTGTAACAAGAATATCCAACAGTCAGGATGGCCGAGCAGTCCAAGGCGCTGCGTTTAGATCACAGTCTTCTCTGGAGGCATGGGTTTGAATCCGACTCCTAACATTCATTGTTTTTAATTACAAACTCATTTGTTTTGACACCACTCTGAAGTGCTTTGGGACATCCATCTAACTTAATAAAATTACTCCACTTCAATTACAAACGGTGATATCAAATTTACTTCACAAACCAGGAATCGATCCCAGGTGGCTGTAGCGAAAGGAATAGTTTTGTGAAGCATTGAAAGGTGCCCTCTAAATATCTCGCACTGCTAATTTAAAAACACAGTTATAATTTGTTTCGGTGCAAAAGAAGGCAGGCTCGAAGGGCCAAATGGTAGACTCCTGCTCCTGGTTCTTGTGTTCTTATGCAGAGCACAGAACAAATGATTAAATTATCAACTCTCCCTCAGTTCGCATTCCTTTTATTGAGCAAAGAAGAACATGGGTTCAGTGAAGATGTTTCCCCGTGAAAGCAACATAAAGTTTAAGGAAAATAATTCGCCCAACTCGAATCCACGACCCTGAGATTATGAATCTCATGCTCTACCGACTGAGCTCGCCGGGCTTCTCAACATCTACCCTGTCAATCCCCTTCAGAATATTGTCCGTTTCAATGAGATCACCTCTCATTCTTCTAAACTCCAGCAAGTATCAGCATATTCTGCACAATCTCTCACCATAGGACAGTCCTCTCATCCCAGGAATCAATCTGATGAACCTTCGTTGTACCACCTCCATGGGAAATATATCCTTCCTCAGATAAGGAGACCAAAACTGTGTGCAGTACTCCAGGTGTGGTCTCACCAGGGCCCTGTACAATTGTAGCAAGACTTCCTTACTCTTATATTGTGGGCTATATATTAAGTATTATGGGCCGAATATCCTGTTTTTCTGCTGATTCTACGGTTGTATAAAAAGTTATTAAAATTCGGCCGTCGCTCAGCAAACATATTTGTATTTCCTTCAGTGTGCAACACATGTGGGTGGTTTAATGATGATTGAAACAATTATTCAGTGTCGCACAGACTTGAATTATTTTTGTCAACTTGCTCTGTAAAAATGCTTTCCCTGACCAGGAATCAAACCCAGACCACGGCAGTGAGAACACCAAATCCTAACCACTAGACTACCAGGGAACACTGCATGCAGCCTCTGCGATAGCTTTAAATATAGTCAGCTTACAATCACAGCTGAGAATTGTGCGGTGACACGGAGTGTAACTGGATTTGCTGGGAGCAGCGTGGAGGCCCCGACCTGCGTGAGAACACCAGCGGCAGGTCGGGGCCATAAAAGGAGCGGTCAGCGGCGGCCTGGGAGCAGTGTGGTGGTGTACCACGGCAAGGTACAGCGCGAGCTGGTGCAGGAGGGCGACGGCAGCGAAGTGTGATGTCATCAAAGTCCAGGTCGGTGATTGGCGCGTGGGCAGGTACAGCAGGATCAGCGAGAGACTGCGGAGGGATGTGATCGAGTCCCAGGGGCGGGGTGAGTACAGGGCCAGGGGCCCAGTGTCAGCACGGGCCAGCCCACACTGCGATATGTGTGGGCACTGGGTCCGTGCAGCAGAGCTGGTATCCAGTCGTCTTGGATCACCCTTGCCGCTGGACCAAGACCTCACTCTGTCAAGCCCGTGTGATGGCTGGGGTGCAACGGCCACCACACGTTAAAAAAATCCACGCACAGGCATCTTCCACCCTTCAACATGCAGTTCGGGACCTGGAATATTAGGTCCATCATTGAAACACCTGTGAACTCATCCTTTTTTGGCGTGGAAGCAAGTCATCCTCGCTTCGAAGGACTGCCGATGATGATGATGAACTGGATTTGCTGCAGTCCGCGAGCAGCAGGTGATGAAAGCGGGCGTGAGAGGGTGAGTGACAGGTGGGCACTGCTTCTGATGCTGTCTGACCCATGGTGGGAGTGGCCGGGGATTTTAAAGTCCTTTCATTGCACCAATGCAGGGTAAATGAAACTGTGTTTCAGGAAACTTCATGTATACAAACATGGGCACTCTGCACTGTCGACCTCGTGGTGTAACGGTAGTGTGTCTGACTCCAGATCAGAAGTCTGGGTGTTTATATCTCGTCGGGGTCACTGTACTTTTCCATATTGTTCTTCCGGAATTGAGATTTACTTTGCTGTATCACAATTTACTTTCCCACCCATGTTTGTACCATCAGCAAACTTGGCTCCATTACACTGGGTCCCTATATCCCTGGGATAGGGGAGGAAAGACACACCGGAAAAGTGTGAGCTTGTGGACCGGAGAAGTTGCAGATGCTGGAGCTGTGCGTTTTATCGGGGAAGGACGGGGGGAGAGCCTGCCGAGCGTCCGGAGAAGCTGAGAAGCTGCTGTGCTTTTCATCGGGTTTGACACTGTTTAAAAATGGCAGAGTGCCAAGTTTTCTCTCCCTACTGCCCATGCGCGAAGGTGTCGGCAGTGTTTTCGGCGCAGGCATTTGGCTCCGCCCCCCACTTCACCATCGACACCACGCCAGGACTCCGGGGACTGTACACAGCGGCCAGGATGGGGCGAGTTTTTCCCCGAGCCGTTTCCAGCGCGCAAAGTCGGTGCGCTTGAGGTCAGTGCGCCGACAAAACTGCTTGGGGAAAATCTAGCCCTTGAAGAGTAAGGAGTACACTGAAGGAAATACAAATATGTTTGCCGAGCAACTGTCAATTTTAATAACTTTTTATACAACCGTCGAATCAGCAAAAAAACAGGGCACTCGGCCCATAGTACCTAATATATAGCCCACAGTACAAGAGTAAGGAAGTCTTGCTACAATTGTACAGGGCCATGGTGAGATCACACCTGGAGTACTGCGCACAGTTTTGGTCTCCTTATTTGAGGAAGGAAATATTTGCCTGGGAGGTTGTACAACAGAGATTCACCAGATTGATTCCTGGGATGAGAGGACTGTCTGAAGTTGAGAGATTGTGTAGAATGGGACTATACTCTCCGGAGTTTAGAAGAATGAGAGGTGATCTCATTGAAACACACAATATTCTGAAGGGGATTGACAGGGTAGATGCTGAGAGGTTGTTTCCCCCGGGCTGGAGTGTCTCGAACCAGTGGGCACAGTCTCAGGTTCAGGGGTCGGCCATTTAAGACAGAGATGAGGAGGAATTTCTTCACTCAGAGGGTTATGAATCTGTGGAATTCTCTGCCCCACAGGCCTGTGGATGCTGAGTCTCTGAATATATTCAAGACCGCGTTAGATAGATTTTTGGAGTCTCGGAGAATCAATGGATCGGGAGATCGAGCGGGAACGTGGAGTTGAAATTAACGATCAGTCATTATCTTATTAAATGGTGGAGCAGGCTTGAGGGGCCGTATGGCCTACTACTGCTCCGATTTCTTATGTTGTTACCTGTGCTGGCTCTGTGAAAGAAATTTCCAATTAGTCCCATTCCCCAGCACCCTGCAAATGTTTCTGTTTCAACTATATTTCCCTTTGGAAAGTTAATATGAAATCTGCTTCCAAAACCCTGTCAGGCAGAAAAATATTCACATTAATTTTATACAGTCCCATTTTAAACAGGCTTTGCAAGTCATGAATTATTAGCCCTTCTCATTTTACACACCGCATTTTAGGACATTGCTTTAAAATGTTTGGTGCCTGTGACACCAGCCATTGCTAGATTTAGTCACACACCATCCTGTCTTAGAAATATATCGGTCGTTCCTTCATCGTCACTGGGTTAAAAGCCTAGAACTCCCTCCCGAACAGCTCTGTGGGAGTACCTTCACCACATAGACTGCAGCGGTTCAAGATGATGCCTCACCACTATTGTGTTCCTCACACAGTTGAGGCTGCACACAGAGAGATTAAAGTAACAGTGACCTCAGTCTTTAATAAGACATTCCAGAGTGAGGAACAGGCCTCAGGGGCCGGCTTATATATAGTGCTCCCAAGGGATGTTGGCATCCCTTGGGACTTCAGGGGATGAGCTCCCTGGTGGCGGAACATGGGAGTGCATGCTTTACAGATACACAACATCACTCCCCGCAAAGTCAAAGTGAAAACTATTTACAAGGTGAGGCGGTCGGGAGCCTTTCTTTCCCTGGTGGACCGCCTCGGTACAAATGTCTGTTCTGTTGTGCTGGCTGTGCCCTCGCTGGGCTGGCGTGTTGTTAGCCCTGCATGGCTGCTGGGTGAGCCTTGCCTTGCTGGGCTGTTGGGCGTGATGGGTTCGATTTCCTGGTCCGGAGTGGTGTCGTTGATCCTTTGGGTGTGTGTTGTGGGCTCGAAAAAGGTGGAGTCTGCTGTGGGTTGTTCAGGGCAGTCTGTGAACCGCAGCCTCGTTTGGTCCAGGTGCTTTCTGCAAATTTGTCCATTGTCCAGTTTGACGACAAACACCCTATTCCCTTCTTTCGCTATCACCGTGCCTGCGATCCACTTGGGACCATGTCCATAGTTTAGCACATACACAGAGTCATTCAGATCAATTTCCCGTGCCACAGTGGCGCGACCATCGTTTACATTTTGCTGCTGCCACCTGCTCTCTACCTGATCATGCAGGTTGGGGTGAACCAGCGAGAGTCTGGTTTTAAGTGTCCTTTTCATGAGTCGCTCAGCCGGGGGCACCCTGTGAATGAGTGGGGTCTCGTGCGGTAGCTGAGCAGTACTCGCGACAGGCGGGTTTGGAGTGAGCCTTCTGTGACTCGTTTAAGGCTCTGTTTGATGGTTTGCACTGCCCACTCTGCCTGCGCATTGGAGGCTGGTTTAAACGGGGCCGAGGTGACATGTTTGATCCCGTTGCGGGTCATGAATTATTTAAATTCGACACTGGTGAAACATGGACCGTTGTCAATGACCAGTAGGTCAGGCAGTCCGTGGGTGGCAAACATGGCCCTCAGGCTTTCAATGGTGGCGGTGGCGGTGCTTCCCGACATTATGTCACATTTAATCCATTTTGAAAAAGCATCCAACACCACCAGGAACATTTTGTCGAGAAACGGGCCCGCATAGTTGACATGGATCCTCGACCATGGTCTCGAGGGCCAGGACCACAAAGTTAGCATTGTTTAACTGAGCACATATGCTGCATTGCCATACACAGGACTGTAAGTCAGAGTCGATACCGGGCCACGTGGGATCTGACTATCGCTTTCATCATTACTATACCCATGTGTGTGCTGTGGAGATCCAAGATGAATGTCTCCCTGCCATTTTTTGGTAGCACTACACGGTTACCCAACAACAGGCAATCTGCCTGAATGGACAGCTTGACCTTTCGCCGCTGGAACGGCTTGATTAGCTCTTGCATTTCAACGGGGATGCTGGCCCAGCTCCCATGCGGTACACAGTTTTTTTATTAGGGATAGCAGAGAATCTTGGCTGGTCCAAGTCCTAATCTGGCGGGCTGTGACAGGTGATTTGTTATTTTCAAACGCTTCCATGACCATCAACACGTCTGCGGGCTACGCCACCATCAACAAGTTTGTAGGCTGCACCATTTCCACCCCTGTGGTGGGCAATAGCAGCCGACTGACAGCATTCTCACAGTTCTTGGTGCCTGGCCTGTGGCGGATGGTATAGTTATAGGCTGATAGCGGGAGTGCCCACCTTTGTATGCGGGCTGAGGCATTAGTATTTATCCCCTTGTTTTCAGTGAACAGGGATGTGAGGGGCTTGTGATCGGTTTCCAGCTCAAATTTGAGGCCAAACAGATACGGATGCATTTTCTTTTCCAGCAACACACACAATAATGCCTCTTCCTCAATCATGCTGTAGGCCCTCTCGGCCTTAGACAAGCTCCTGGAATAATAGGCGACAGGTTGCAACTTCCCCGCAACGTTAGCATGTTGTAATACACACCCGACTCCGTACGACGACGCGTCGCATGCTAGCACAAGTCTTTTACATGGGTTATACAATACAAGCAGCTTGTTGGAGCATAAAATGTTTCTGGCTTTCTCAAAAGCAATTACTTGTCTTTTTCCCCATACCCAGTTCTCACCTTTGCGCAATAACACATGTAGGGGCTCTAAAAGGGTGCTTAACCCTGGTAGGAAGTTACCAAAATAGTTGAGGAGGCCCATGATGTTCTGTGGCCTGGATGCGTTCCTGATAGCCTCTGCCTTGGCGTCTGTGTGCCGAATGCCATCCGTTGCGATCTTTCTCCCCAAATACTCCACTTCTGTTGCCATGAAGACACATTTCAACCTCTTCAGCCACAGCCCTTCGCGATCCAGTCGCTGGAGGACCTCCTCCAGGTTTTGTAGGTGCTCAGCGGTGTCTCGACCCATGACCAATATGTCGTCCTGAAAGACCACTGTGCGTGGTACGGACTTGAGTCGGCTCTCCATGTTTCTCTGGAAGATCGCTGCAGCCGACCGAATTCCAAACAGGCAACTGTTGTAGATGAACAGTACCTTGTGCGTGTTGATGCAGGTGAGGCACTTCGAAGACTCCTCCAGCTCCTGCGTCATGTAAACCGAAGTCAGGTCGAGCTTGGTGAACGTCTTGCCTCCTGCCAGCGTCGCAATTAGGTCGTCTGCCTTAGGTAACGGGTATTGGTCCTGTAGCGAGAAACGATTAATAGTTACTTTATAATCGCCGCAAATCCTGACTGTGCCATCACTTTTGAGTTCTGGAACAATCCGGCTGGCCCACTCGCTGAATTCCACTGGGGAGATGATGCCCTCGATTTGCAGCCTGTCCAGCTCGATTTCCACTCTTTTCCTCATCATGTGAGGTACTGCTCGCGCCTTGTGGTGAATGGGTCGTGCCTCTGGGACCAAGTGGATCCGCAACTTCGCCCCGGAAAAGTTTCCAAATCCTGGCTCAAAAAGGGAAGGAAATTTTTTCAGAACCTGGATACATGAGGCCTCATCGACATGTGATAGCGCTCGGATGTCATCCCAGTTCCAGCGGATTTTGCCCAGCCAGCTCCTTCCAAGCCGGGACAATCCAGAGTGGCAGTACATGCACCATGCCCTCGTAGGTGACCTTGACCATGGCGCTGCCCAGGACAGTGATAAGCTCTTTGGTGTATGTTCTCAGTTTCGTGTGGATGGGGCTCAGGGCTGAACTGAATGCCTTGTTGCATCACAGTCTCTCAAACATCTTTTTACTCATGATGGATTGGCTGGCGCCAGTGTCCAGTTCCATGGCGACGGCTGAGCCATTCAATTTTACGTGCAGCATAATAGGTGGACATTTCATCGAAAATGTGTGCACCCCGTGTACTTCAGCATCTGCCTCCTCTCTCGAAGGCTCTAAATTGCTTTGATCCACCATGGACCGATCTTCCTCCGCCACGTGGTGGTTAGAAGGTTTTGCAGAGCTTGCAGCTCATTTGCAAGCTCATTGGAGGTGCTCCATTGTTCCACAGCACTTGCAAACATACCCTTTGAAGCGTCATGAACAGGCTGAATGGAAGCCTCCACAATGCCAACAAGCTGTGAATTGCCTTGCATTTATTCTTTGTTGGGGACTCTGAGTCATCTGGATCACCTGAGGCCTGCTGGCAGTTACAAACTCGTGGATTCTGCCCTGTACATTTCTGCTCGCAAACACAGTTCCAGTTAATTTATGAACATTGCAAGCACTTGTGCGCTGAGCGATTTGTTGGGTGTTATCACTAGTGGACATAAACGCCTGTACTGTCGCAATGGCCTTATTGAGTGTCGATGTCTCTCCAGTCAAAATTTTTCGTAGGATGGTCTCTTGGCCAATGCCCAGTCCAACAAAGTCTCTGAGCATTTGCTCCGGGCAGCCATCAAACTCACATTGTCCTGCAAGTTGCATTAGCTCGGCGACGTAGCTTGCCACTTCCTGACCGTCAGATCGCTGGCACGTGTAGAACCGATACCTCTCCATCAGCACGCTCTCCCTCAGGTTAAGATGCTCCCGAACCACTGTACACAGCTCCTCATATGACTTATCTGTGGGTTTCACCGGAGCCAGAAGAATCTTCATGAGGCTGTAGGTCGGTGCCCCACAGACTGTGAGGAGGACCGCTCTCCTTTTTGCAGCGCTTCCTTCTCCTTCCAGCTCATTGGCTACAAAGTACTGGTCTAGCCGTTCGACATAGGCTTCCCAGTCCTCACCCTCCAAGAACTTCTCCAGGATGCCCACAGTTTGCTGCCTCTTTGCGTTAGATTCGTATTCCCGTCGCCAGTTATTGTGTTCCTCACACAGATGAGGCTGCACACAGGGAGGTTAAAGTAACAGTGACCTCAGTCTTTAATAAGACACTCCAGAGTGAGGAACAGGCCTTGGAAGCCAGCTTTTATACAGTGCTCCAAAGGGATGCTGGGATCCCTTGAGACTTCAAGGGATGAGCTCCCTGCTGGCGGAAAATGGGAGTGCATGCTTTACAGATATACAACAACCACCAGCTTCTCAAGGGCAATTAAGGTTCGGCAATAAATTCTGGCCTTGTCAGTGACACGCAGATCCTGTTAACTCATCTAAAAAAACATTATTTTAGGAGTCTGGTTCAAAATATTCATTGCTGACGACACCAGGAATCTGGGGCAAATTTTGTCAAATTGAGCTCAAAACTGGAGCGGTAATTCCTACCATGCACAGATAATAGAATCAGTATTGAAGGTAAAATCATATGGTGCTCATTTTCAGAATCAACGCAGTAAGATTTGAAATAAAGTGAAGTTATTTTATGGTGAAAGGATTTGGAAATTAAATGTGACTTGTACTTCGGTCTTTAATTAAACTTTGTGGCGTGTGTCTGCCGTTCATGTCTCTGTTGAATAAGGAAGAAAGCGTTTGACATTGACCAGACTGCACTGCTCCGGATATTTGTGAGCTCATCGGTTGTAATGAGATGTTTTTACCCATTGGTCAGTGCCAACTTTAGCTCAGCTGTTACTTCGTGATAGCAACTTTGTGAAAAGTTTGATTTGGTCTTAATGCAGTCACTGCCTGGTGTTTTTGTTGTCATTGTAATCCCCTTCTTTCACACTGAAACAAATCGTAACCGTGTTTTTAAATTAGCAGTGTGAGATTTTTAGAGAGCATCTTCAAATGCTTCACAAAACCATTCCGATCCCTTCAGCTTCCAGGGTTCTATTCCCAGTTAGGGAAGTAATTTTGCTCCCACTGTTTTTAATTAAAGTGAAGTAATTTAACTCATTTACATAGATGACCCAAAGCACTTCAGAGTGGTGTCAAAACAAATGAGTTAGTAATTAGAAATAAGGAATGTCAGAAGTTGGACTTGAGTTTCTGGGATGGAGTATACATAACCCTCTGTGCACTGGAACTGGGAAGGGTGAATAATGAATGAGTTGTTTCCGGGTTTGAAATGCGGCTTAGATCTGCTGGTATTAACCGATAGCATTGTTGAGCAGAATGAAAGAAATGCTAACATGATCACTGAGGGTCAGTCGAAACTTCAACAACTTAATTTTAATAATTTGTGAAACTTTAATCATTGAGGAAGTTTTATTCCCTCTCTGATTTTACACACTCTGTATTTTAGGAGACTGGTTTTAAATGTTCATCATGGAATCAGATAAGTTTGCAGCACAGAAGGAGGCCATTGTCGCATGAGCAATGAACATTTAAAACCAGTTTTTGTTTCAAAAATAATGTTTCCGCCCGGGCTTGAACCGGGGTCCTTTCGCGTGTGAGGCGAACGTGATAACCGCTACACTACGGAAACTGCTGCCTAGCGCAGTGCCCAGACAGAAGTGTTCAGCGACAAGCTGAAATGCTGAATCCCTTTTTCTGAAAAAATTCCTTTCATAAACATTTCTCTGACCGAAACGGCACAAAACAAAAATGTTCCTTTCAAATGTGCCAATTATTTTCGTTAAACTTTTATTTTGCTTTCATGGGATAACATAATTAATGATTCGATAATTTTCTTTTGCACAATGAAAGAAATACTAACTGAGGGAGACTCAATACGTCAATAATTTGTTCTGTGCTCTGCATGTTTGTAATGTCGCCAAGTTTGCTGATGATACAAAGATAGGTGGGAAAGCAAGTTGTGAGGAGGACACAAATAATCTGCAAAGCGATATCGATAGGGTCAGTGGGTGGGCAGAAATTTGTCAGATGGAGTATAATGTGGGAAATATGAGGTTATCCACTGTGGTAGCAATAATAAAAAAGCAAATCATTATTTAAATGGGGAGAGATTACGAAATGCTGCGGTGCAGAGGGACCTGGTGGTCCTTGTACATGAAACACAAAAGATTAATATGCAGAAACATCCTCTCTGCATCCACCTTGTCAAGCCCCCTCATAATCTTACACGTTTCCATAAGATCACCTCTCAATCTTCTGAAATCCAATGAGTAGAGGCACAACCTACTCAACCTTTTCTCATAGGTTAGCCGCCTCATCTCCGGAATCAACCTAGTGAACCTTCTCTGAACTGCCTCCAAAGCATCTATATCCTTTCTTAAATATGGAAACCAAAACTGCATGCAGTTTTCCAGGTCTGGCCTCACCAATACCCTGTATATCTGCAGCAAGACTTCTTTATTTTATACTCCATCCCCTTTGCAATAAAGGCCAAGATTCCATTGGCCTTCCTGATCACTTGCTGTACCTGCATACTAACCTTTTGTGTTTCATGCACAAGTACCCCCAGGTCCCGCTGTACTGCAGCACTGTGCAATTTTTCTCCTTTTAAATAATAACTTGTTCTTTGATTTTTTTCTGCCAAAATGCATAACCTTGCACTTTCCAACATTATACACCATCTGCCAAAGTTTTCCCCACTCACTTAGCCTGGCTATGTCTTTTTGCAGATTTTTTGTGTCCTCCTCACACATTGCTTTTCCTCCCATCTTTGTACCATCAGCAAACTTGGCTGCATGACACTCGGTCCCTTCATCCAAGTCGTTAATATAGACTTTAAACAGTTGGGGTCCCAGCACTGATTCCTGCAGCACCCCACTAATTACTGTTTACCAACCAGAAAATGAACCATTTATTCCGACTCTCTGTTTCTGTTAGTTATCCAATTCTCTCTCCATGCTAATATATTACCCACAACCCTGGGAACTTTTATCTTGTGCAGTAATCTTTTATGTGGCACCTTGTCAAAATGCCTTCTGGAAGTCCAAATACACCACATCCACTGGTTCCCCTTTATCCACCCTGTTCATTCCACCCTCAAAGAATTCCAGCAAATTTGTCAAACATGACTTCCCTTCCATAAATCTATGCAGACTCTGCCTGACTGAATTATTTTTTTCCAAAAGTGGGAGGAGCAGTGACCGGAGGAGTTGTGAGCAGCGGCCTATAAAGGCCCAATGGGAGTCCGGGGATCGGCGGCAGTCGGAGGCGCAGCGGCTGGAGGAGCAGCGAGCAGCGAGCTACAGCTGGTGCAGGGTCAAAAGTAAGAAAGAAGTCAAAAGTAATCAAAGGTAACGTCACAGCCAAGAGGGTAAGTGATTGGCTGGTTGAGTGGTGAGTAGTTTTCTGTTTCTTTGATTTCTTCTTGTTCTTCGCAGCAAGGCAACTTTGGAATTGTTGCCAAATTAAGTAAATTTAATGGTGAAGTCATAGCAGGAGAGCTCGGACACATGTCATGCTCCTCCTGTGCTATGTGGGAAGTCAGGGACGCTTCCAGTGTCCCTGATGGCTACATGTGCAGCAAGTGTATCCATCTGCAGCTCCTGGCAGGCCACATTGCGGCACTGGAGCTGCGCACGGATTCACTCTGGAGCATCCGCAATGCTGAGGATGTCGTGAATGGCACGGTTAGTGAGTTGATCACACCGGAGGGAAAGGTTACTCAGGCAGAGAGGGAATGGGTAAACATCAGGAAGAGCAGTGGATGAAAGGTAGTGCAGGAGTCCCCTGCGGTCATCCCCCAGCAAAACAGATAAACCACCTTGGGTACTGTTGGAGGAGATGACTCATCAGGGGAAGGCAGCAGCAGCCAAGTCCATGGCACCAGGGGTGGCTCTGCTGCACAGGAGGGCAGGAAAAAGAGTGGGAGAGCTATAGTGATAGGGGATTCTATTGTCAGGGGAATAGATAGATGTTTCTGCGGCTGCAATCGAGACTCCAGAATGGTATGTTGCTCCCTGGTGCAAAGGTCAAGAATGTCTCGGATTGGCTGCAGCGCATTCTGGAGGGGGAGGGTGAATAGCCAGCTGTCGTGGTGTATATAGGTACCAATGATATCGGGAAAATCGGGATGAGGTCCTACAAGCTGAGTTTAGGGAGCTAGGTATTAAATTAAAAGGTAGTAATCTCAGAATTGCTACCAGTGCCACGAGCTAGTCAGAATAGGAAATGCAGGATAGCTCAGATGAATATATGGTTTGATGAGTAGTGCAGGAGGGTGGGATTCAAATTCCTGGGGCATTGGAACCGGTTCTGGGGGAGGTGGGACCAGTACAAACCGGACGGTCTGCACCTGGTCAGGACCGGAGCCAATGTCCAGGGGAATGTTTGCTAGTGCTGTTGGTGAGGGGTTAAACTAATATGGCACGGGGATGGGAACCTATGCAGGGAGATAGAAAGAAGTAAAATGGGGGCAGAAGCAAAAGATAGAAAGAAGAAAAGTAAAAGTGGAGGGTAGAGAAACACAAGGCAAAAATCAAAAAGGGCCACATTACAGCAAAATTCTAAAGGGACAAAGTGTATTAAAAAGACAAGCCTGAAGTCTCTGTGCCTCAATGCAAGGATTATTCGTAAGCAGGTGGATGAATTCACTCAGAGGCAGCAATTTACGAATATGTTATAATTGGGATTTCAGAGACATGGCTCCAGGGTGATCAAGGCTGGGAACTCAACATCCTGAGGTATTCAACATTCAAGAAGGATAGACAGAAAGGAAAAGGAGGTCGGGGAACGATGCTGGTTAAAGAGGAAATTAACGCAATATTAAGGAAGGACATTAGCTTGGATGGTGTGGACTCTGTATAGATAGAGCTGCGGAATACCAAAGGGCAGAAAACACGAGTGGGAGTTGTGCACAGACCATCAAACAGTAGTAGTGAGTTTGGGGACAGTATCAAACAAGAAATTATGGATGCGTGCAATAAAGATACAGCAGTTATCATGGGCGACTTTAATCTACATATAGATTGGGCTAACCAAACTGGTAGAAATACGGTGGAGGAGGATTTCCTGGAGTGTATTAGGGATGGTTTTCTAGACCAATATGTCGAGGAACCAACTTGAGGGCTGGCTATCCTAGACTCGGTGATGTGTAATGAAAAAGGACTAATTAGCAATCTTGTTGTGAGAGGCCCCTTGGAGAAGAGTGAGCATAATATGGTAGAATTCTTTATTATGATGGAGATTGAAACATTTAATTCAGAGACTCGGGACCTGAACTTAAGGAAAGGTAACTTCGATTGCATGAGATGTGAATTGGCTAGAATAGACTGGCAAATGAGACTTAAAAGTTTGACGCTGGTTAGGCAATGGCAAACATTTAAAGATCACATGGATGAACTTCAACAATTGTACATCCCTGTCTGGAGAAAAAATAAAACGCGGAAGGTGGCCCAACCGTGGCTAATAAGGGAAATTAGAGATAGTGTTAAATGCAAGGAGGAGGCCTATAAATTTGCCAGAAAAAGCAGCAAACCTGAGGACTGGAAAAAATTTAGAATTCAGTGGAGGAGGACAAAGGGTTTAATAAGGAGTGGGAAAATAGAGTATGAGAGGAAGCTTGCTGGGAACATAAAAACTGACTGCGAAAGCTTCTATAGATATGTGAAGAGAAAAAGATTAGTGAAGACAAACGTCGGTCACTTGCAGTCAGAATCAGGTGAATTTATAATGGGTAACAAAGAAATGGCGACCAGTTAAACAGATACTTTGATTCTGTCTTCACGAAGGAAGACACAAATAACCTTTCTAATGTACTCAGGGACCGAGGGTCCAGCAAGAAGGAGGAACTGAAGGAAATCTTTATTAGTCAGGAAATTGTGTTCAGGAAATTGTTGGGATTGAAGGCTGATAAATCCCAGGGCCAGATAGTCTGTATCCCAGAATAGTTAAGGAAGTAACCCTCGAAATAGTGGATGCATTGGTGATCATTTTCTAACAGTCTATCGACTCTGGATCAGTTCCTATGTACTGGAGGGTAGCGAATATAACACCACTTTTTAAAAAAGAAGGAAGAGAGAATACGGTTAATTATCGACTGGTTAGCCTGACATCAGTAGTGGGGAAAATGCTGGAATCAATTATTATGGATGAAATAGTATAGCATTTGGAAAGAGTGACAAGATCGGTCCAAGTGAGCATGGATTTAGGAAAGGGAAATCATGCTTGACAAATCTTCAAGAATTTTTTGAGGATGGAACTAGGAGAGTGAACAAGGGAAAACCAGTGGATGTAATGTATTTGGACTTTCAAAAGGCTTTTGACAAGGTCCCACACAGGAGGTTAGTGTCCAAAATTAAAGCACATGGTATTGGGGGTAATGTATTGACATGGATAGAGAACTGGTTGGCAGACAGGTAGCAGAGAGTCGGGATAAATGGGTCCTTCTCAGAATGACAGGAAGTGACTAGTGGGGTGCTGCAGGGCTCAGTGCTGGGACCTCAGCTATTTACAATATACATCAATGATTTCGATGAAGAAATTGAGTGTGTTATCTCCAACTTTGCAGTTGACTCTAAGCTGCGTGACGGTGTGAACTGTGAGGAGGATGCTAAGAGGCTGAAGAGTGACTTGGAAAGGTTAGGTGAGTGGGCAAATACATGGCAGATGCACTATAATGTGGATAAATGTGATGTTATCCACTTTGGTGGCAAAAACGTAAAGGCAGATTATTATCTGAATGGCGGCAGATTAGGAAAAGGGGAGGTGCAACGAGACCTGGGTGTCATGGTACATCAGTCATTGAAAGTTGGCATGCAGGTACAGCAGGCGGTGAAGAAGGCAAATGGCATGTTGGCCTTCATAGCTGGGGGATCTGAGTATTGGAGCAGGAAGGTCGTACTGCAGTTGTACAGGGCCTTGGTGAGGCCTCACCTGGAATATTGTGTTCAGTTGTGGTCTCCTAACCTGAGGAAGGATGTTCTTGCTACTGAGAGAGTGCAGCGAAGATTCACTAGACTGATTCCCTGGATGGCAGGACTGACATATGAGGAGAGACTGGATTGACTGGGCCTGTATTCACTGGAGTTTAGAAGAATGAGAGGGGATCTCAAAGAAACATATAAAATTCTGACGGGACTGGACAGGTTAGAGGCAGGAAGAATGTGCCCGATGTTGGGGATGTCCAGAACCAGGGGTCAGAGTCTAAGGGATAAGGGGTAAGCCATTTAGGATCGAGATGAGCAGAAACTTCTTCACTCAGAGAGTTGTTAACCTGTGGAATTCTCTGCCGCAGAGAGTTGTTGATGCCAGTTCATTTGATATCTTCCAGAGGGAATTAGCTGTGGCCTTTATGGCTAAAGGGCTCAAGGGGTATGAAGAGAAAGTAGGAAAGGGGTACTGAGGTGAATGATCAGCCATGATCTTATTGGAATGTAGAAACTTAGAAAATAGGTGCAGGAGTAGGCCATTCGGCCCTTCGAGCCTGCACCACCATTCAATGAGTTTATGGTTGAACATGCAACTTCAGTACCCCATTACTGCTTTCTCGCCATACCCCTTGATCCCCCAAGTAGTCAGGGCTACGTCTAACTCCTATTTGAATATATTTAGTGAATTGGCCTCAACAACGTCCTGTGGTAGAGAATTCCACAGGTTCACCACTCTCTGGGTGAAGAATTTTCTCCTCATCATGGTCCTAAATGGCTTACCCCTTATCCTTAGACTGTGACCCCTGGTTCTGGACTTCCCCAACATTGGGAACATTCTTCCTGCATCTAACCTATCTAAACCCGCCAGAATTTTAAACGTTTCTATGAGGTCCCCTCTCATTTGTCTGAACTCCAGTTAATCCAGTCTTTCTTGATATGTCAGTCCCGCCATCCCGGGAATGAGTCTGGTGAACCTTCGCTGCACTCCCTCAATAGCAAGAACATCCTTCCTCAAGTTCGGACACCAAAACTTTACACAATACTCCAGGTGTGGCCTCACCAAGGCCCTGTACAACTGTAGTAACACCTCCCTGCCCCTATACTCAAATCCCCTCGCTATGATGGCCAACATGCCATTTGCCTTCTTCACCGCCTGCTGTACCTGCATGCCAACCTTCAGTGACTGATGCACCATGACACCCAGGTCTCGTTGCACCTCCCCTTTTCCTAATCTGTCACCATTCAGATAATAGTCTGTCTCTCTGTTTTTCAACCGAAGTGGATAACCTCACCTTTATCCACATTATACTTCATCTGCCATGCATTTGCCCACTCACCGAACCTATCTAAGTCACTCTGCAGCCTCATAGCATCCTCTTCGCAGCTCACCCTGCCACCCAACTTAGTGTCATCTGCAAATTTGGAGACACTACATTTAGTCCCCTCGTCTAAATCATTAATGTACAATGTAAACAGCTAGGGCCCTTGCGGTACCCCACTAGTCATGGCCTGCCATTCTGAAAAGTACCCATTTACTCCTACTCTTTGCTTCCTGTCTGCCAACCAGTTTTCAATCCACGTTAGCACACTACCCCCAATTCCATGTGCATTAATATTGCACACTAATCTCTTGTGTGGGACCTTGTCGAAAGCCTTCTGAAAGTCCAAATACACCACATCAACTGGTTCTCCCTTGTCCACTCTACTGGAAACATCCTCAACAAATTCCAGAAGATTTGTCAAGCATGATTTCCCTTTCACAAATCCATGCTGACTTGGACCTTTCATGTCACCTCTTTCCAAATGCGCTGCTATGATATCCTTAATAATTGATTCCATCAATTTCACCACTACTGATGTCAGGCTGACCGGTCTATAATTCCCTGCTTTCTCTCTCCCTCCTTTTTTAAAAAGTGGTGTTACATTGGCTATCCTCCACTCCATAGGAACTGATCCAGAATCTATGGAGTGTTGGAAAATGACAGTCAATGCATCCGCTATTTCCAAGGCCACCTCCTTAAGTACTCTGGGATGCAGACCATCAGGCCTGGGGATATATCGGCCTTCAATCCCATCAGTTTCCCCAACACAATTTCCCGACTAATAAGGATTTCCCTCAGTTCCTCCTTCTTACTAGAACCTCTGACCCCTTTTATATCCGGAAGATTGTTTGTGTCCTCCTTAGTGAATACCGAACCAAAGTACTTGTTCAATTGGTCTGCCATTTCTTTCTTCCCAGTTATGACTTCCTCTGATTCTGACTGCAGGGGACCTACGTTTGACTTTACTAACCTTTTTTTCTTTACATATCTATAGCAGCTTTTGCAGTCCATTTTAATGTTCCCTGCAAGCTTCCTCTCGTACTCTATTTTCCCTGCCCTAATCAAACCCTTTGTCCTCCTTTGCTGAGTTCCAAATGTCTCCCAGTCCCCGGGTTCGCTGCTATTTCTGGCCAATTTGTATGCCACTTCCTTAGCTTTAATAATGTCCCCGATTTCCGTTGATAGCCACGGTTGAGCCACCTTCCCTTTTTTATTTTTACACCAGACAGGGATGTACAATTGTTGCACTTCATCCATGCGGTCTGTAAATGTCTGCCATTGCCCATCCACTGTCAACCCCTCAAGTATTATTCGCCAATCTATCCTAGCCAATTCACGACTCATACCTTCTAAGTTACCCTTCTTTAAGTTCTGGACCATGGTCTCTGAATTAACTGTTTCATTCTCCGTGGTGGTGCGGCTCGAAGGGCCGAATGGCCTTTGCCTGCACCTATTTATTTCTGCACGCAGAGGGTTGTGGGGGTCTGGAACTCACTGCCTGAAAGGGTGGTAGAGGCAGAAACACTCACCACATTTAACATGTTTGGATGTGACATGAAGTGCTGTAACCTGCAGGGTTATGGACCTCGAGCTGGAAAGTGGGATTAGGCTGGATAGCCTCTTGTTGGCCGATGTGGACACGATGGGCCGAATTGGCCTCCTTCCGTGCTGTAAACTTCTATGATTCTATGAACTCCTTCAGAAAGAGTTGAGGTTCGTGTGGGGTGATTTGGGCACATCTTTACTCACGTGACAACATTTCAAAGGTAACTCAACGGCTGTAAAGCGCTTTGGGGCGTTATGAGCTCCTGACAGACGCTGCAGAAATGCAAGTCCTTCTTTGCAAAAGTTCGATGCAAATTCAAAATTCACGGCAAAAAAGGGCTCTCCCGGGATCGCTCGCAAATTTCAAGTAACAACCCCAAAATGAGAATCATACAAATAGACCAACGAGCCAACTGCTTAGCAAATATGGAGATAAAGGCCTTACGAAGTGCTATCTGTTGATAAACCTCCAGTCAAATCTTCTCAGATTATTAAACGCATTGCCAAAGGAAAAGCATGAGTTTTACCCGATATCTCAAGGGATATCTTGGTGACTGCAATCAAGAGTTGCCACAACAAAGTAGCACAAATAGAACTTTGATGGGAAGAATGTATTCGCACTACCGTTGTGGTGTCTTTAGACTGTAGCGGCTGCACGGAGATAAAGTGTAACCATTATTGAAGCATTTTTAGTGTGTGTTGTTATTCTTGATCTGAGGAGCACATGAGGCGGAATCAGTGACTTTGCCTTTTCGACATGTTTTCTGAAGCGCCGCACGGTCCCACTACTGCACTCAATGAGCTGTTGGGACGTTAATGTATCCATCATCATCATCATCATCATAGGCGGTCCCACGAAACGAGGATGACTTTCTTCCACGCCGAAAAAGGATGAGTTCACAGGTGTTTCACTGAAGGGCCCGAACTACATCCCGAAAGGTGGAAGATATCTGTGCGTGGATTTTTTTTAGTTGTGATGGCCGTTGCACCCCAGCCATCAAACGGGCTTGACAGAGCTTGGTCTTGGTCCAGTGGCAAGGGTTAAGCAGGTCGACTGGAGACCAGTTCTGCTGCACGGACCGAGTGCACACACATATCGCAGTGTGGGCTGGCCCGTGCTAACCCTGGGCCCCTGGCCCTGAACTCATGCCTCCCCTGGGCCCTGATCACATCCCTCCACAGTCTCTCGCCGCTCCTTTGCCCCGATCTCGGCGCTCCTGCTGTACCTGCCCACGCTCCAATCACCGACCTGGACCTTGATGACGTCACTCTTCGCTGCCGCCGCCCTCCTGCATCAGCTCGCGCTGCTCCCTGGAGTAGTCTCCCGGGACCTCCAAGCTGCTCCCAGGGCCGCTCGCTGTTCCTTTTATGGCCCCGAACTGCCGCTGGTGTTCTCCCGTTAGTGTATCCAGGCTGTGGGTGGCCACCCCGAGCGCAGCAGAGAGGTTTCTGCATTAGTTCTGGGTGGGGACAGTATATTTCCCCTTCTCTCTTCATCTTGTCTTTATCCCTGTGCTTTTATTTCTCTATTTATTCCCCCTGTCTCAGTTTCTAGTGTTTAAAAGGGAACAAAAGATGAAATGGCTGTCACTGTGGAACAATTTCTCTCACTCAAAGTTAGACGCACTACGATTGCACCACGAGGTCTAGGTAGCTAGCCGTTGATATTCAGGTTCAAATAAGAATATATATAAATATATCTACATGTATCATAACTGTTCCCTGGTGGTCGAGAGGTTAAGATCCGGCGCACTAACCTGGTTTCAATTGTCGATCAATTCATCGCATAAAAATAATTGAGTTCTGTGAGACGATTAATAATTGCTGTAATCACCATGAATACCAATACTTTCTGTGATAGACCGATCTGGCTTCTCCTGCCCTTTGCCGGGCACGTGTTCGGGGTTTAATTTAGTAAACTGGGCGAGTTCACTGATCGCGGGGAGACGGTAGGAGCCTCTGTGGCCCCACTGTGAGCATGTGGAAGTGAACACGGTGGCTGGGTGATCCGTGACATTTCTGTAAAGGGCAGTGGAGGAGAAGGATTGAGAACTTTCAGTGTGGGACAGAAGTTGTTTCAGGTGAGCCTCCTCATTCCCGATCAGCACAGAGGGAGCTCACTGGTCAACTCCCCTCTGTTGGGGTTGCTGTGCCAGAGGTTTCTGTAGTGTAGTGGTTATCACGTGTGCTTATCACGTTTGCAGTACACATGAAAGGTATGAGGTTCGATCCCGGGAAGGAGCATTATGTTTAAACTTGCTCTTGAGGAACAATCAGAGGCGAGTTTCGTCTCCTGGCAAATGCTGCCTGACCTGCTGAGATTTCCAGCATTTGCTGTTATTATTTGCTATTTATTCTCCTGGCAAAAGTGATCCCTTATTCCTTCAGTGCTCTTTATTTCACTTCAATAAATGGATAACTTTCAGTGAGAGAAAACGGATCCACCGGGGACCTTTCGCGTGTGAGGCCAACGTGATATCCGCCACACTGCAGCCCATCAAAGGGCGAGAAACCACTGAATATAAAGGATGAGCTCACAAATATCAGGGGCAGTGCAGTCTGGTCAACGTCAAACCCTCCTTTCTTATTCAGCAGAGGCATGAACGGGAGTCAGAAGCCACAAACTTTAATTAAAGACACAAATACAAGTTACACTTCCAAATCTTTTCACTGTAAAATTCTTTCACTTTATTTGAAATCCGACTGCGTTGAATCTGAAAATGAGCACCATGGGCTTTTATCTTCACTACTGATTCTATTTTCTGTGCATGGTCGGAATAACCGGTGCTGTTAAATTTGATAAAAGTTGCCCCAGATTCCTGATGTCATCGGCAATGAAGATTTTGAACCAGATCCTAAAATACAGTGTGTAAAATGGGTTAACATGCAGAAGAACATAAGAATATAAGAAATAGGAGCAGGAGTCGGCCATACGCCCCTCGAGCCTGCTCCGCCATTTAATACGATCATGGTCGATGCGATCATGGACACAGGTCCACTTCCCTGCCCGCTCCCCAAAGCACAGGACAAATGATTGAAGTATCGACTGTCCCTCAGTTAGCATTTCTTTCATTGTGCAAAAGAAGGTGATGGGTTAATTAATGATGCTTTCCCGTGAAAGCAACACAAAAGTTTAAGAAAAAACATACAGTGACTGGGAGGTGAGCGCTGCTTCTGACACCAGGTGGGAATGGGCGGAGATTTTAAAGCTCCTTGTATTGTGACACCTTCATATCGACGAACATCTGAGTCTTATGATGTAGACCTCGTGGCGCAATGGTAGCGTGACTGATTTCAGTTCCGAAGGTAGCGTGTTTAAATCACATCAGGGTTACTGTACTTTTAGATATTGTTCTTCCAGAATTAATATTTTCTTTGCTGTTTGGCAATAACCAGACCCTTGCTCCAAGGTCTGTCTCACTGTTTCCCCGGTGTCAGACAAAGATACGCCTGCTGCCCTCATTTATTTCATGTGACAGGATACAAAAGTTCAAAATCAACCTGCAGATGGCCACATACAGCATTAAATAGTCAGGATGGCCGAGCGGTCTCAGGTGCTGTGTTCAGGTTGCAGTCTTCTCTCGAGGTCTGTGTTTAAATCTGACATTTCTTATTTTTAATCATTAAGTGAAACTCATTGTTTGACACCACGATCAACTCCTTCAAAGTGGGATTCAGCAGTTCACCTGCTCGCTTAACATTTCCGTCTGACCGGGTGCTGAAAGTGGAGATGTTTCCGCAGTGTCGCGGTTAACACGTTCGCCTCACACGCGAAAGCTCACCGGGTGGGAATATTTTCTGGAGTTATCTTCTCATGCATGCTCAGGGGCGAGTTTGTTCTCCTGTGAAAGGTCATAAGGTCATAAACATGTAAGGATTAGGGGCCGGAGTAGGCCATTCGGCCCCTCGAGCCTGCTCCACCATTCATGAAGATCCTGGCAGTTCCTCGACAGCAAGTTTAAACATCTGGGGCGGAGCCAACAGGCACCTGTCTGCAATCAGTGACAAAACGGTAAATTTGGCAGAAGCCTGGCGAGCTCAGTCAGTAAAACATAAGACTTTTAATCTCAGGTTTGTGGTTTCAAGACCCACTTTGGACATTTATATTTTTCATAGAATTATAGAATGATAGAAGTTTGCAGCACATAAGGAGGCCATTTCGGCCCATCACTTCCACCCCGGCCAACAAGAGGCGATCCAGCTTCATCCCACTTTCCAGCTCTGCGTCCATAACCCTGCAGGTTACGGCACTTCAGGTGCACATCCAAATAATTTTTACATGTGGTATCTACCTCCGCCATTCTTTCACACAGCGAGTTCCTGACCGTCACATACCTCTGCATGAAGAATTTTACCTTCAAATCCTCTTTAAACCTTCTACCAATTAATTTACAGAAGAACATAAGAACATAAGAATTAGGAACAGGAGTAGGCCATCTAGCCCCTCGAGCCTGCTCCGCCATTCAACAAGATCATGGCTGATCTGGCCGTGGACTCAGCTCCACTTACCTGCCTGCTCCCGGTAACCCTTAATTCCCTTATTGGTTAAAGATCTATCTCTCTGTGACTTGAATACATTCAATGAGCTCGCCTAAACTGCTTCCTTGGGCAGAGAATTCCACAGATTCACAATCCTCTGGGAGAAGAAATTCCTTCTCAACTCAGTTTTAAATTGGCTCCCCCGTATTTTGAGGCTGTGCCCCCTAGTTCTAGTCTCCCAGACCAGTGGAATCAACCTCTCTGCCTCTATCTTGTCTATCCTTTTCATTATTTTAAATGTTTCTATAAGATCACCACTCATCCTTCTGAACTCCAACGAGTAAAGACCCAGTCTACTCAATCTATCATCATAAGGTAACCCCCTCATCTCTGGAATCAGCCGAGTGAATCGTCTCTGTACCCCTCTCCAAAGCAAGTATATCCTTGTTTAAGAAATGTGACCAAAACTGCACACAGTACTTAAATATATGCCCCCTGGTTGTTGACCCCTCTGCTATCCACTACATCAAGGACCCTCATAATTTTATACATTTCAATGTTGTCTCCCCTCAGCCTCCTCTGTTCCAATGAAAACAAACCCAGCCTATCCAATCTGTCCTCATAGCTAAGATTCTCCATTCCTTGCAAGATCCTCATAAATCTCCTCTGTACCCTCTCGTACAATCACGTAATTCCTGTAATACGGTGACCAGAACTGCACGCAGTACTCCAGCTGTGGCTTAACCAGTGTTTATACATTTCAAGCATAACCAACCTGCTCTTCTATCCCATGCCTCAGCCAATAAAGGCAAGCATTCCGTGTGCCTTCTTAACCACCTTATCCAACTGGCCTGCTACCTTCAGGGATCTGTGGACATGTACTCCAAGGTCCCTTTGTTCTTCCACATTTCTCAATGTCCTACCATTTAATGTGTGTTTCTTTCCTTTTTAGCCCTTCCCAAGCACACTGCCTCACACTTCTCTGGATTAAATTCCATTTGCCACAGTTCTGCCCACCTAACCAGTTGATTGGTATCTTCCTGCAGTCCGCAGCTTTCTTCTTCATTATCAACTACACAGTCTATTTTAGTATCACCTGAAAACGTTTTAATCACACCTCCTATATTTAAGTTTAGATCACCGATGTTACCACTAAAAGCAAGGGACCTAGCACTGAGCCCTGCGGAACCCCACTGGAAACATCCTTCCAGTCGCAAAAACACTCATCAAACATTACCCTTTGCTTCCTGCCTCTGAGCCAATTTTGGATCCAACTTGCCACTTTTCCCTGGTCCCATGGGCTTTTATTTTCGTGACCAGTCTTCCATGTGGGAACTTGGCGAAAGCTTTGCTAAAATCCTTGTACACTACATCATACGCACTGCCCTCATCAATCCACTTGGTTACCTCCTCAAAAAATTCAATCAAGTGAGTCAGACAAGACCTTTTCTTAACAAATCCATGCTGACTATCCGTGATTAACCCATGTCTTTCAAAATGCAGAAATTATATCATTGATAAATTTTATCCTGCTTTCACGGGAAAACAACATTAATTAACCGGTGATCTTTGTTGTGCATGTATAAAATAAGTATACACCCTGTACACTCAATGTACAGTTACATAAGACCACTGGATGTATCTTCACACTGTATACACTATGCTTGTACCACCAGAGGGTGCAACTGGTGGAGACCTCGGGGTCACCTGTACACGACAGTTAACCAGGTATAAAAGGGAGCTCACAGTACTGTACCCTCACTCAGGAGCTGCAATAAGTGGACTAAGGTCACCACAGTTCAAGTACAATACCTTACCTCGTGGAGTCATTACGAGAGTGCTCACAAACACAATAACTGGTGACGAGAATACGAATTTTCACGCGATAATGGCTAATCTTTGCACGTTTGAACAATTCGCCAATGGGGAAGATTAGGAGGCCTTTGTGGAAAGGCTCGAACACTTCTTTATTCCGAATGACCTGGCGGGAGACGACCCGACCTCGCTGGCTGATAAGTACAGAGCTATCCTGCTCAGCAGTTGTGGGCCCACCGTCTATGGCCTTGTCAGGGGCTTGCTAGTCCCAGAGAAGACAACAACATATGTGGAGCTCTTAACGCTGGTACAGGAACAGCTCAAACCTAAAGAGAGCATCCTCACAGCTGGACACCGGTTCGATACCCACTGGTGGACTGAAGGCCAAGAAATCGCAAAATATGCTGCAGACCTCAGACGATTGGCTGCACCATGTGATTTTAGCGATCACCTCACCAAAGCACTAAGGGACATCTTTGTTATTGGAATTGGCCACGAGGGCCTTCTCCACAGGCTGCTCGCTGCGGACACCATGGTCACCCTGCAGCAGGCAATTAACGTAAGCCAGGCATTTATGATCTCGGCCTGCGATTCCAAGTGGATGTTTCACCCAGGACTCTAACCCGGCAAGTACTGTGAACCAACTGGTGCCTTTTCGAGGCAGGGCTGCTGCAAGCAGTCTCTCTCAGGGAAGAGAGAACAGAACCCCGAGTCCCAGAATCCTGAGTCCGCCACATGGGGCCAACCGGCCAATCCGATGCTGGCGCTGTGGAGGAAATCACAGGGCCCACCAGTGATGCTATAAAGACTATACTTGCAAAGGCTGTAACATGAAGGGCCACCTCCAGCGAATATGCAAAAGAAATCGTACTCACTGAGTCGATGAAGAGTTGCCCAATCATCCGGAGTCCAGCGACGATGAGGTGTACGGAGTGTTTACCTGCACCACCGAGAGTTCCCCGGTGAAAATGGAAGTTGAAGTCAACTATGTTCCAGTCACGATGGAGGTGGACACAGGGGCGAGCCAGTCACTGATGAATCAGGCAGCCTTTGAGAAACTCTGGGACAATCCAATCGAACGACCTAAAATGATCCCGATCGAAGTGAAACTGCTCACCTACACAAACGATACATCCCAGTCGTTGGCAGCGTGGATGTCCAGGTGTCCCATGGCGGCGAGATGCACAGGTTACCTTTGTGGATCATTGCTGGTGATAGTCCAAAGCTATTAGGAAGAAGGTGGATGAAAAAGATCAATAGGAGCTGGGAAAAGCTCCAACCTCCAGCGATCGACGTCCTCCGAGGCCCCGAAGTTGGATCCAGCACAACACCTGAAAAGCCAACCACCCAACTCGACTGTGAGGTAACGACACAGACCGCTCAAACCAACGGCGAGATGATCCAGCCCAAACAACCAGACCTCACCTTCCAGGCTCCAGTGGCAGGAATCCTGAGAAGAAAATTCACGCAGAAGGTAACTTCCCGGCTTCCGTGGCAGAACCTGGGGAGAAAAGGATCACCGCAGCCTAACTCATGGAGAGAAAAACGATTGCGTCTGAACCACGAGGTGAAGCACCTGAAATCAAGATGGCAGCAGCCAGACCAAAAGGGAGCAACACGTGATGCCGAGTGTCGAACCGGATTGGGGTAAAGTTTGCAAGACCCTCTAAAAGGAGACTGGCAACCCATCACAATTAAAGGGACAGTTCCACTCTTGAGTGGGCAAATGCATGGCAGATGAAGTATAATGTGGATAAATGTGAGGTTATCCACTTTGGTGGTAAAAACACAGAGGCAGACTATTATCTGAATGGTGACAGATTAGGAAAAGGAGAGGTGCAACGAGACCTGGGTGTCATGGTACATCAGTCATTGAAGGTTGGCATGCAGGTACTGCAGGCGGTTAAGAAAGCAAATGGCATGTTGGCCTTCATAGCGAGGGGATTTGAGTACAGGGGCAGGGAGGTGTTGCTAGAGTTGTACAGGGCCTTGGTGAGGCCTCACCTGGAGTATTGTGTACAGTTTTGGTCTCCTAACTTGAGGAAGGACATTCTTGCTATTGAGGGAGTGCAGCGAAGGTTCACCAGACTGATTCTCGGGTTGGTGGGACTGACCTATCAAGAAAGACTGGATCAACTGGTCTTGTATTCACTGGAGTTCAGAAGAATGAGAGGGGACCTCATAGAAACGTTTAAAATTCTGACGGGTTCAGACAGGTTGGATGCAGGAAGAATGTTCCCAATGTTGGGGAAGTCCAGAACCAGCGGTCACAGTCTAAGGATAAGGGGTAAGCCATTTAGGACCGGGATGAGGAGAAACTTCTTTCTTCACCCAGAGAGTGGTGAACCTGTGGAATTCTCTACCACAGAAAGTAGTTGAGGCCAATTCACTAAATATATTCAAAAGTGAGTTCGATGAAGTCCTTACTACTCGGGGGATCAAGGGGTATGCCGAGAAAGCAGGAACGGGTACAGAATTTGCATGTTCAACCAAAAACTCATTTAATGGCGGTGCAGACTAGAAGGGCCGAATGGCCTACTCCTGCACCTATTTTCTATGTTTCTATGTTTCTATGTTTATACAGCGATGATGGTGATATATATGTAAAAGATGTAACTGACAATTTCAAGTTTGTAAATGTAACTAATCATGATAAGTCGGGCACTTGCGATCAGAACCAATGTATTGTGAGAGTAAACGAAATGATGACGTGCGATTTACATGTCTGCCGACAAAACGAAGGGCAACCTCCCGTCAGCACCCAGGTCCCGCGACCATGTAGCCTGCCCCTCCGGGACCAATGTGATACCCCAGCGAGTGTGGCCACACACAGAGGGAACATACCAGCTGCAGGGCCAGTGATCAGCGGACGTCAAAGGCACCACTACCGGTACCCTGCCCCCGATCGGCTCCACCTCTCTGGCCACCAGGGCCAGTACTGGGAGCGAGCGGATAGCATCCTCCTGCCCTCCCAACAGGACCTGGGATGACCAGGCTCCCACTATCGCTGAAGAGCAGCAGGGAGAAACCGCAGCCCTCAAAGGAGGACAGGGAGGTCACACACTCCTGTGGCTCTGCCCACCACAAGGCAACGGCAAAGGCTCTGAGACTCAGCCAACTGAGCGATCTGAGCCCACCCAGCTGGCAGGGGACACAGCGCCGCCATCAGACAACCTGGACACAGTCTGGTTACTCTGGAACTAGTGTCCTCACCCACCTGCACCAACACAACCCAGGGGCAAGACTGTGACACCACGAATGTACCTTACCTGTAAAATGTACTTGTTCCACTACTGTAGAACCCAAACAGTGATGTAACTAATCCGATGTTTTTTTGTTCTTTCTATCTGTACAGGTCTGCACATGCAGGTGTTGAGCTACACACATGGTCGATGTAATGGTGGGGGGCAGGGGGGTGGGGAGTGGATGTATGTAGCCATGGACACACATGGATCACACCCAGAACCCACTCAACCCCCACTGCAACCTCCAACCATCCACTGCTGAACATTTCCCAATGTCGTGGCAATAAGGACTTGGGGGTCCACAGGGAGAGAACCAAGCCAAAGCATCGACAAGGTGCAAGGGCTTTGGGCACTCAAGTCTCGAGCCAGAGCACACAATGCAAAGGCAAGTGGCACAAGACTTAGGGTAGAGTGATGTTGTGTAAATATAATAT
Organism: Pristiophorus japonicus; assembly: GCF_044704955.1. Classification (NCBI taxonomy): domain Eukaryota; kingdom Metazoa; phylum Chordata; class Chondrichthyes; family Pristiophoridae; genus Pristiophorus; species Pristiophorus japonicus. Next base: position 410,690 of record NW_027252362.1, on the reverse strand, counting down.
AAGTATACTCCCTGTACACTCAATGTACAGTTACATAAGACTACTGGATGTACCTTCACACTGTACACACTATGCCTGTACCACCAGAGGGTGCAACTGGTGGAGACCTCGGGGTTACCGGTACATGACAGGTAACCAGGTATAAAACGGAGCTCACCATAATGTACCCTCACTCAGGAGCTGCAATAAATGGACTAAGGTCACCACAGTTCAAGTACAATACCTTGCCTCATGGAGTCATTACTTGAGTGCTTACAGACACAATAGAAAGAGATTAAACATTAAATGGTCGGACATTGAGAATTGTAGAGGAATAAAGCGACCTGGGAGTGCATGTCCACAGATCCCTTAAGGTAGCAGGCAAGGTGGATTAGCTGGTTAAGAAGGTATACAGAATGCTGACCTTTATTAGCCGAGGCATAGAATAAGAGAGCAGGTGGATTATGCTTCAATATAAAACACTGGTTAGGCCACAGCTGGAGTACTGCTTGCAGTTCTCGTCACCACTTTACAGGAAGAAGACTGTGATTGCACTGGAGACTTACAGAGGAGATTTCGAGGATGTTATCGGGAGTGGAGAATCTTAGCGATGAGGACAGATTGGAGAGGCTGTTTTTTTTTTTCTTGGAACAAAGTGGGCTGAGGGGAGGCATCATTGAGGTGTCTACAATTATGAGGGGCTTTGATATATTGGATTGAATGGGCCCATTTCCCTTAACAGAGGGGTCAACAACCATGGGGCATAAATTTAAAGTCTTGGTAGAGGATTTGAGGGGAGATTTCTTCACGCAGTGGTTTGTGGGGGTCTGGAACTCACTGCTTGAAAGGGTAGTAGAGGCAGAAACCCTCACCACATTTAAAAAGTGCTTGGATGTGCACCTGAAGTGCTGTAACCTGCAGAGTTATGGACCGAGAGCTGGAAAGTGGGATTAGGCTGGAGAGCCTGTTATTGGCCGGCACGGTCACGATGGGCCGAAATGACCTCCTTCCGTGCTGTAAACTTCTGATTATAACATTCCATGAAAAATAATCACGCAACGTGGGCACGCACCTCTGAGCCTGAGATTTAGAATCTCATGATCTCCTGACTGAGTTAGCTGGGCTTCTGCAAAATACACCTTTTTATCGTTAATTACAGCCAGGCGCCTGTTGGCTCCGCCCCAGATGTGTAAACTTGCTGGCGAGGAACTGCCAGGATCTTCTTGAATGGTGGACTAGGCTCGAATGCTTACATGTTAATGATCTTTTGACCTTTCACAGGAGAACAAACTCGCCCCTGAGCATGCATGAGGAGAAAGCTCCAGAAAATATTCCCACCTGGTGAGCTTTCACGTGTGAGGCGAACGTGTTCACCGCTACACTGCGGAAACATCTCCACTTTCAGCACCAGGTCAGACGGAAGTATTTAGCGAGCAGCTGCAAAATTCCACTTTTAAGGCGTTGGTCGTGGTGTCAAACAATGAGTTTCGCTTAATGATTAAAAACAGGAAGTGTCAGAAGTGTGATGTGAACTCACGCCTCCAGAGGAGACTGCGACCCAAACACAGAACCTTGGACCGCTCGGCCATCCTGACTATTCAGGGCTATATGTGGCCAACTGCAGGTTTATTTTGAACTTTTGTGTCCTGGCACATGAAATAAATGAGGGCAGCAGGAGTATCTCTGCCTGACATCGGGGAAACAGTGAGACAGACCTTGGAGCAAGGATCTGGTTATTGCCAAACAGCAAAGAAAATATTAATTCCCGAATTACCCTGAAGAACAGTGATCTCGACGTGATCTGGGGTCAGACGCGCCACCGTTGTGCCACGAGGTCGATACAGCACATCGGAAATGTTTGACTATATGAAGGTTTCACAATACAAGGGGCTTTAAAATCCCCGCCCATTCCCACCGGGTGTCAGAAGCAGTGCTCACCTGCCAGTCACCGTATGTTTTTTTGTTCAACTTTTGTGTTGCTTTCACGGGATTGCATCATTAATTAACCCGTCACCTTCTTTTGCACAATGAAAGAAATGCTAACTGAGGCAGAGTTGCTACTTCAACCATTTTTTCCTGTGCTTTGCATAGAAACATAGAAACATAGAAAACAGGTGCAGGATTAGGCCATTCGGGCCTTCGAGCCTGCACCACCATTCAATATGATCATGGCTGATCATTCACCTCAGTACCCCTTTCCTGCTTTCTTTCCATACCCTTGATACCTTTAGCCATAATGGCCACATTTAACTCCCTTTTGAATATATCAAATGAACTGGCCTCAACAACTTTCTGTGGTAGAGAATTCCACAGGTTCAGAATTCTCTGAGTGAATAAGTTTCTCCTCATCTCGGTCCTAAATGGCTTATCCCTTGTCCTTAGACTGTGACCCCTGGTTCTGGACTTCCCCAACATCGGGAACATACTTCCTGCCTCTAACCTGTCCAATCCCGTCAGAATTTTATATGTTTCCATGCAATCCCCTCTCATTCTTCTCAATTCATGTGAATACAAGTCGAGTTGATCCAGTCTTTCTTTACATGTCAGTCCTGCCCTCCCGGGAATCAGTCTGGTGAACCTTCGCTGCACTCCCTCAATAGCAAGAATGTCCTTCCTCAGGTTAGGAGACCAAAGCTGTACACAATATTCCAGGTGAGGCCTCACCAAGGCCTGCGTCCGCGCACATGCAGATGTTGAATTCCAGGACATAGTCGACGTATTTACTGAGGCCTATGAAAGCATGGGCCTTACGCTAAACATCCGTAAGACAAAGGTCCTCCACCAGCCTGTCCTCACCGCACAGCACTACCCCCAAGTCATCAAGATCCACGGCGCGACTCTGGACACCATGGACCACTTCCCATATCTTCGGAGCCTCCTATCAACAAGAGCAAGCATCGACGACGAGATTCAACACGGCCTCCATGCGCAAGTGCAGCCTTCGGCCGCTTGAGGAAAAGAGTGTTTGAAGACCAGGCCATCTAAACTGCCACCAGGCTCATGGTCTGCAGGGCTGTAGTAATACCTGCCCTCCTGTAAGGCTCAGAGACATGGACCATGTACAGTAGACACCTCAAGTTGCTGAAGAAATATCACCGACGATGTCTCCGCAAGATCCTACAAATCCCCTGGGAGGACAGACGCACCAACATCAATGACATTATTCAGGCTAACATCCCCAGCTTTGAAGCACTGACCACACTCGATCAGCTCTGCTGGGCAGGCAACATAGTCCGCATTTAGACAAGAGACTCCCAAAGCAAGTGCACTACTCGGAGCTCCTTCATGGCAAATGATCTAAAGGTGGGCAGCGGAAACTCTACAAGGACGCACTCAAAGCCTCCCTGATAAAGTGCAACAACCCCACTGACACCCAGGAGTCCCTGACCCAAGACCACCCTCAGTGGAGGAAGTGCATCCGAGAGGGCCTGAGCACCTCGAGTCTCAATGCCGAGTGCAGGTAGAAATCAAGTGCAGACAGCAGAAAGAGCGTTCGGCAAACCTGTCCCACCCATCCCTTCCCTCAACGATTATCTTTCCCACCTGTGACAGGGTCTGTGGCTCTCGTATTGGACTGTTCAGCCACCAAAGAACTCACTTTACGAGTGGAAGCGAGTCTTCCTCGATTCCGAGGGACTGCCTATGTAGATTCCAAAATTTGTGGAAACCCCCCAGTATTTGGACTCACTGAAAAGGAAATTCGATTTGGGACTAGTAAACATAAAGTTTGGGATCCTAAAAAGCATATGGAAGAAATCTACAAGTCTTAACCAAGTTTGGGATTTTAAAAGGCATATTTGGGCCTGTGGGGAAAAGCTGCAGTGACAGAGGGGTGGAATTTAGAGTTGGATATTGTAGCTAATCAGTTTGTCTGGGGGAGCTCTTTAACCATAGTCAAGCCCCCAGAAAACATTAGCATTTAAACAATCGACCACGGAAGAAACATTATCCACCCCACCCACAGGACCCAAATATCACATCCATATTCCAACACCTTTTCAACATGTATAGAAATATCTGGCTCAGCCCAGACTTCCCGAAGCCAAAGCAATGCTATTACAATGGACAAGAGTTCATCAGTTTATAAATAAGGAGTATCATCATCCCAAAGTCTATTAACACCAGATTAAAACATTTAATCAAGTCTCAGTTAGCTCGTCCGCCAAAACTTATACAAAGAAGACCACTTAAATCAATGGGCAGCAAAACTTAAACAAAAGAAACGTTAGATTTGGCACGAAGATTAAGCAGCCTCTCAGAGTATGACTGGGGGCCTATCGTACCAAGAGCAAACTATTTTTCTGACCATTACTTTGGAACAACAAGATCAAGATCGAGAGCACACGGCGAGATAACACAGGAAGAGACATCACGACATCGGAGAAAAGAACTTCAAAAAACCAATCAGTGGAACATCAATACCAACTGACTTGGTAACAGGCATCAACCGTACCACAGCGACCGACGGACCCAACCAGGAAAATCAACCACTAGAAAACCGGGGTCCATGCAAGTTTTCCACTCTACAATTTGTGCCTCGACTGTCCAGCTGGTAAAAATTACCGAAACAACTTAAAACCCTATTGATGACAAAGGATACCGGCTTCGGGACAGTCAGAATACTTCGTCACAGACAAGGCACCGGAAGGCTGGAAGGTAGATCACACCGGTTGTGGGAGAGCTGGTTGGCGGTGACATGGAAGTGTCTGCAGTGTGTGGGACCAGACTGCTTCCACACATCCACAATGAATGTCCCACCCTTTATTTGGGAAAAGTACAACTGAGAGTGGACAAGTTCCATCCCGGTCAGAGCAGTCTGAAGCTTTAACTGACTGGCACCCGAGTTTGGGATTGTGATGTCTGTAAGCATACAATGCTTGTAGCGCCATACTGTGGATGTGGACGTATTGTGTACTGCAACTGTATAGTTAATCATGAAACAGAACAGGCTCTTTCCGGAGAGTTCCGAGAGAGCAGTCTGCATGTTAGGAAGCTGTGTGTGCTGTGCTTGTGAAGATATCACAGGGATGTCTTGCAATATGTGCATTTATCAGTCTCTGTGGTGCAATGGATTAGTGCATTTAGCTATTAACTGCAAGGTTGGTGGATCGTAGCCCATTCAGGGACAAAGCCTTTAATTGTTTTTCCCTGAGGATTCGGTGCCGTGCAGTTCCAGGTTGTCATTGTGCGTTTTGGCTGCACGAATATATTCCGCAACCATTGCCAGCTGTGCTGTTATCAAGTTATACCAACTGTTACTTGCATTTTCGCGTGGTTGTTCGATGTCTCGTCGCCAATTGATACGCTCATAATAAAGAATGAAACTCAGTACTGTGAACAATGAGTAAGTGTGACATTAGCTCCTTTAATAAGACTCCAGAGTGCTTATATACCATGTTCCCAATGGATGCTGTGAACCTTTGGCACTCCAACAGGTAGGCCCTCTGGTGTTGGTGTGAGACAGGTGGCCAAGGGTTAAATACATAACACAAGGTGTGTACGGAAATCAACCATCAAAAGCCCTGTCATGAACCACAGGGGTTTCCTGCAATTTTCTGATCGCAAAGCGCTTTCAGTCCTTGTCCTTAACATTGCAGATGTGGAAATTGGGGAGTTTAATGACTTTGAAAGGAGAACATTGTTGTTTGGTGCAGTTCCGGTCAGAGAATTGTTTGTGAAAGGAACTTTTTGCAGAGAGAGGGATTGAGCATTTCGGCTTATTGCTGAACACTTCTCTCTGGGCACTGAGCTATGCAGCAGTTTCCGTAGTGTAGCGGTTATCATGTTTGCCTCACACGCGAAAGGTCTCTGTTTCGACCCTGTCTGCAATAAACTTGTCTGCAATAAAATTGAACAAAAGCAGTCCAGAGTACATTGTCGCATGAGCAATGAACATTTTAAAACTAATCTACTCAAATACAGAGTATGTAAAATCAGATCGGGGATAAAACTTCATCAAGGGTTAAAGTTTCACTAATTATTAAAGTTCAGTTTTTGAAATTTCGATTGTCCCTGTTCGCATTTCTTTCATCTGTGAAACAACACTATCGGTTTCCCATCAGATCTAAGTTGCATTTGAAACCCGCAAACAGCTCATTAATTATTCGCTCTTCCCCAGTTCCAGAGCTCAGAGAGTTATTGTCCATCCCTGGGATGTAAGCTATCTCGGACCCGGGCCAAACCTCCCCGTGCACCGATCACAGGCTCAGGAAAACCCCGGGGGAGAGGATATCCCGAACACTGGACCTTCCAGCAACACTGAACAAGCGCCTGGTCTGAAACTTTCCAGAGTAATAACTTGCATGTGAAACATCAACAGTCAGGATGGCCGAGCGGTCTAAGGCGCTGCGTTCAGGTCGCAGTCTCCTCTGGAGGCGTGGGTTCAAATCCCACTTCTGACATTCAGTGTTTTTAATTGCAAACTCATTTGTTTTGACACCACTCTGAAGTGCTTTGGGACGTGGCTCCAGGATGATCAGGGCTGGGAACTCAACATTCAGGGGTATTCAACATTCAGGAAGGATAGAATAAAAGGAAAAGGAGGTGGGGTAGCATTGCTGGTTAAAGAGGAGATTAATGCAATAGTTAGGAAAGACATTAGCTTGGATGATGTGGAATCTATATGGGTAGAGCTGCAGAACACCAAAGGGCAAAAAACGTTAGTAGGAGTTGTGTACAGACCTCCAAACAGTAATAGGGATGTTGGGGAGGGCATCAAACAGGAAATTAGGGGTGCATGCAATAAAGGTGTAGCAGTTATAATGGGTGACTTTAATATGCACATAGATTGGGCTAGCCAAACTGGAAGCAATACGGTGGAGGAGGATTTCCTGGAGTGCATAAGGGATGGTTTTCTAGACCAATATGTTGAGGAACCAACTAGGGGGGAGGCCATCTTAGACTGGGTGTTGTGTAATGAGAGAGGATTAATTAGCAATCTCATTGTGCGAGGCCCCTTGGGGAAGAGTGACCATAATATGGTGGAATTCTGCATTAGGATGGAGAATGAAACAGTAAATTCAGAGACCATGGTCCAGAACTTAAAGAAGGGTAACTTTGAAGGTATGAGGCGAGAATTGGCTAGGATAGATTGGCGAATGATACTTAGGGGGTTGACTGTGGATGGGCAATGGCAGACATTTAGAGACCGCATGGATGAAGTACAACAATTGTACATTCCTGTCTGGCGTAAAAATAAAAAGGGGAAGGTGGCTCAACCGTGGCTATCTAGGGAAATCAGGGATAGTATTAAAGCCAAGGAAGTGGCATACAAATTGGCCAGAAATAGCAGCGAACCTGGGGACTGGGAGAAATTTAGAACTCAGCAGAGGAGGACAAAGGGTTTGATTAGGACAGGGAAAATGGAGTACGAGAAGAAGCTTGCAGGGAACATTAAGGCGGATTGCAAAAGTTTCTATAGGTATGTAAAGAGAAAAAGGTTGGTGAAGACAAACGTAGGTCCCCTGCAGTCAGAATCAGGGGAAGTCATAACGGGGAACAAAGAAATGGCGGATCAATTGAACAAGTACTTTGGTTCGGTATTCACTAAGGAGGATACAAACAACCTTCCGGATATAAAAGGGGTCAGAGGGTCTAGTAAGGAAGAGGAACTGAGGGAAATCTTTATTAGTCGGGAAATTGTGTTGGGGAAATTGATGGGATTGAAGGCAGATAAATCCCCAGGGCCTGATGGCCTGCATCCTAGAGTACTTAAGGAGGTGGCCTTGGAAATAGCGGATGCATTGACAGTCATTTTCCAACATTCCATTGACTCTGGATCAGTTCCTATGGAGTGGAGGGTAGCCAATGTAACCCCACTTTTTAAAAAAGGAGGGAGAGAGAAAACAGGGAATTATAGACCGGTCAGCCTGACCTCAGTAGTGGGTAAAATGATGGAATCAATTATTAAGGATGTCATAGCAGTGCATCTGGAAAATGGTGACATGATAGGTCCAAGTCAGCATGGATTTGTGAAAGGGAAATCATGCTTGACAAATCTTCTGGAATTTTTTGAGGATGTTTCCAGTAAAGTGGACAAAGGAGAACCAGTTGATGTGGTATATTTGGACTTTCAGAAGGCTTTCGACAAGGTCCCACACAAGAGATTAATGTGCAAAGTTAAAGCACATGGGATTGGGGGTAGTGTGCTGACGTGGATTGAGAACTGGTTGTCAGACAGGAAGCAAAGAGTAGGAGTAAACGGGTACTTTTCAGAATGGCAGGCAGTGACTAGTGGAGTGCCGCAAGGTTCTGTGCTGGGGCCCCAGCTGTTTACATTGTACATTAATGATTTAGACGAGGGGATTAAATGCAGTATCTCCAAATTTGCGGATGATACTAAGTTGGGTGGCAGTGTGAGCTGCGAGGAGGATGCTATTAGGCTGCAGAGTGACTTGGATAGGTTAGGTGAGTGGGCAAATGCATGGCAGATGAAGTATAATGTGGATAAATGTGAGGTTATCCACTTTGGTGGTAAAAACAGAGAGACAGACTATTATCTGAATGGTGACAGATTAGGAAAAGGGAAGGTGCAACGAGACCTGGGTGTCATGGTACATCAGTCATTGAAGGTTGGCATGCAGGTACAGCAGGCGGTTAAGAAAGCAAATGGCATGTTGGCCTTCATAGCGAGGGGATTTGAATACAGGGGCAGGGAGGTGTTGCTACAGTTGTACAGGGCCTTGGTGAGGCCACACCTGGAGTATTGTGTACAGTTTTGGTCTCCTAACTTGAGGAAGGACATTCTTGCTATTGAGGGAGTGCAGCGAAGGTTCACCAGACTGATTCCCGGGATGGCGGGACTGACCTATCAAGAAAGATTGGATCAATTGGGCTTGTATTCACTGGAGTTCAGAAGAATGAGAGGGGACCTCATAGAAACGTTTAAAATTCTGACGGGTTTAGACAGGTTAGATGCAGAAAGAATGTTCCCAATGTTGGGGAAGTCCAGAACCAGGGGTCACAGTCTGAGGATAAGGGGTAAGCCATTTAGGACCGAGATGAGGAGAAACTTCTTCACCCAGAGAGTGGTGAACCTGTGGAATTCTCTACCACAGAAAGTAGTTGAGGCCAATTCACTAAATATATTCAAAAGGGAGTTAGATGAAGTCCTTACTACTCGGGGGATCAAGGGTTATGGCGAGAAAGCAGGAAGGGGGTACTGAAGTTTCATGTTCAGCCATGAACTCATTGAATGGCGGTGCAGGCTAGAAGGGTTGAATGGCCTGCTCCTGCACCTATTTTCTATGTTTCTATGTTTCTATCCATGTAACATAATAAAATTACTCCACTTCAATTACAAACGGTGATATCAAAGTTACTTCCCAAACCGGGAAACGATCCCGGGTGGCTGTAGCGAAAGGAATGGTTTTGTGAAGCATTGAAAGGTGCCCTGTAAATATCTTGCACTGCTAATTTAAACTCACGGTTATAATTTGTTTCAGTGCAAAAGAAGGCAGGCTCGAAGGGCCAAATGGCCGACTCCTGCTCCTGGTTCTTGTGTTCTTATGCAGAGCACAGAACAGATGATTAAATTATCAACTCTCCCTCAGTTTGCATTTCTTTCATTGTGCAAAAGAAGATAATGTGTTCATTATGATGTTTTCCCGTGAAAGCAACATAAATTTTCAGGAACAATAATCAACAAACATGGGGCTCAAACCCATGACCCTGAGATTAAGAGTCTCATGCTCTACCGACTGAGCTAGCCAGGCTTCTCAACATCTACCCTGTCAATCCCCTTCAGAATATTGTCCTTTTCAACGAGATCACCTCCGTTTCTTCGAAGCCCCAGAGAGAATCGGCATATTCTACACAATCTCTCATCATAGGACAGCCCTCTCATCCCAGGAATCAATCTGTTGAACCTCTGTTGCACCACCTCCAAGGCAAATGTGTCCTTCCTCAGCTAAGTACTATGGGCGAATATCCTGTTTTTCTGCTGATTCTACTTCCTCCTCCTTTGATAGTCCTTCTCTGTACATTCTGTATTCTGCTTGGTTCTCTACTGAAATATGAGCCTGAAGTTTATCACAAGCTTCTGTTTTTGTGTTTTAGTTGATCTTCATTCATCCACCGAGCTGTAGCTAGCTATCATGCTATTTCTGCACCCTGCATGAGAACGTGTCTAGTCGTTACCCGATCTATCTCCTTTTTGAAAGTCTCCCAATGTGCATTTACTGTTTTACCGAGAAATCTTTGGTTTCAGTCTACCTGGGCCGGATCCCTTTCAACTCATAAAATTAGTCCTCCTACAGTTGGGTATTTTCACACATGATTATACCTTCTCCTTTTCCATAACTACTCTAAACCTAATGATATTGTGATCACTGTTTCCTCAATGCTCCTCCTCAGAAACATGTTCTACTTAATCCATTTCCGAGATCCAGAACTGCTTTCTTCCCCATCGTGCTGGAAACATACTGATGGAGAAAGTTCTAATACAGATTTCAGGAAATCCTCCCCTGCATTTTCCCTTTGCATGGTTATTTTCCCAGTTTATGTTGAAGTCCCACATTATCACGACAGATCTTGAATCTTGCTGCATTTTATCTAAATTTACACCTCTTTATCCTTCCCACTATTTGGTGGCCAATAACATAATCGCTCATCTAACTTTCTACAGGCACATTCACTTAAAAAAGAATGTCGGATGGGAATAGGGCCACAAATCGATGGACAAGATTAAATCACATGGAGCGAAGGAAAAATTATATAAAATATGAAATAATTACTTTGCCTCTGTATTTACCAGGGACACAGGGCAGGTGGACATGACGGTGGAATAATGTATGGGGAATTATATAACTGCAATAAATAAAGAGGAGAAATATTAAATGCATGAACCAAATGAAAGGAGGATTTAACCCCTGGTCTGGATCGATTACATCCATGCACTTTAAAATAATTCAGCGACGAGATAGCAGGAGCATTATTACAAATATTTAATTATTAGTTTGAAAAATGTGTAGTGTCAGAGGAATGGCGGATAGCTAACGTAATACTGATATTTGAGATGGGAGATAGAACATGTCCGGGGAACTATAGACCAGTCAGTGGAACTTCGGTGGTAGGAAAATAATGGAATCCCTGCTAAAGTAGAGAATAGAAGAATATCTATAAACAAAAAATATAATAATTTATAATCAGCATGGATTCAAAAGCAAAAGTTTTGCTTGACCAACTTCTTTGAGTTCGTTGAAGAAGTAACAGGGAGAGCAGACCAGGGCAATGTGGTCGATATAATATACTTAAATCTCCAAAAAGTATTTGATGAGGTACCACATATTAGAATAATGAATAAGGTCAGAGCTTGCGGTGTTAGGGGACAAGTCGTGGAATGTATAGCGAGCTGACCCCAGGACAGAAAGCAGAAGTATAGGACTGTTATTCTGAGTGCAGAAGGTGTAAAGTGGGCTCCCATGAGGATCAGTGTGGGACCAATGCTGTTCACAATTTAAATTGTCCATTTAGACTTTGGAATCAAAAAAACAATTTCTACATTTTCAGATGAGGCCAAATTGGGGTGGGGCTGATAGACATTATTGAGGAGGACTGCAACAAACTACAACAAGACATTAATAATCTTGCAGACTGGACATTGAATTGGCAAATTCGATCCAACACAGACAGAGTGAGGATGTACTTTGGTAAGAAAGATAAGGAGGTCAAATACTACGTGAGAATAAGAATCTAAGTGAGGTCGAGGAGCAAAGGGATCTCAGAGAAGAAATACAAATAAACAGTAAAGTCGTGATGCAGGTTATACATCCATAAAAAGAAAATGGAGCACCAAGGGTTCATTCAAGACGGATAGTAATGAAAAGAAGTGAAGTTCTGCTGAACTGGTATCAAACCTTCGTTGGACCACACTTGCAGTACACTATACAATTCTCATTGCCGTGTTATAAGAACATAAGAACATAAGAATTAGGAACAGGAGTAGGCCATCTAGCCCCTCGAGCCTGTTCCGCCATTCAATAAGATCATGGCTGATCTGGTCGTGGACTCAGCTCCACTTACCCGCCCTCTCCCCTTAACCCTTAATTCCCTTATTGGTTAAAAATCTATCTATCTTTGACTTGAAAACATTCAATGAGCTAGCCTCAACTGCTTCCTTGGGCAGAGAATTCCACAGATTCACAACTCTCTGGGAGAAGAAATTCCTTCTCAACTCGGTTTTAAATTGGCTCCTCCGTATTTTGAGGCTGTGCCCCCGAGTTCTAGTCTCCCCTACCAGTGGAAACAACCTCTCTGCCTCTATCTTGTCTATCCCTTTCATGATTTTAAATGTTTCTAAAAGATCAGCCCTCATCCTTCTGAACTCCAACGAGTAAAGATCCAGTCCACTCAATCTATCATCATAAGGTAACCCCCTCATTTCTGGAATCGGCCTCGTAAATCGTCGCTGCACCCCTTCCAAAGCTAGTATATCCTTCCTTAAGTAAGGTGACCAAAACTGCACGCAGTACTCCAGGTGCGGCCTCACCAATACCCTATACAGTTGCAGCAGGAACTCCCTGCTTTTGTACTTCATCCCTCTCACAATGAAGGCCAACATTCCATTCACCTTCCTGATTACCTGCTGCACCTGCAAACGAACCTTTTGGGATTCATGCATAAGAACCCCCAGGTCCCTCTGCACCACAGCATGTTGTAATTTCTCCCCATTCAAATAATATTCCCTTTTACTGTTTTTTTTCCCCAAGGTGGATGACCTCACATTTTCCGACATTGTATTCCATCTGCCAAACCTTAGCCCATTCGCGTAACCTATCCAAATCTCCTTGCAGCCTCTCTGTGTCCTCTACACAACCCGCTTTCCCACTAATCTTAGTGTCATCTGCAAATTTTGTTGCACTACACTCTGTCCCCTCTTCTATGTCATCTATGTATATTGTAAACAATTGTGGTCCCAGCACTGATCCCTGTGGCACACCATTAATCACTGATTTCCAACCGGAAAAGGAACCATTTATCCCGACTCTCTGCTTTCTGTTCGCCAGCCAATTCTCTATCCATGCTAATACATTTCCTCTGACTCCGCATACCTTTATCTTCTGCAGTAACCTTTTCTGTGGTACCTTATCGAGTGCCTTTTGGAAATCTAAATATACCACATCCATCGGTACACCTCTATCCAACATGCTCGTTATATCCTCAAAGAATTTCAATCAGTTAGTTAAACATGATTTCCCCTTCATGAATCCATGCTGCGTCTGCTTGATTGCACTATTCCTATCTAGATGTCCCGCTATTGCTTCCTTAATGATAGTTTCAAGCATTTTCCCCACTACAGATGTTAAACTAACCGGCCTATAGTTACCTGCCTTTTGCCTGCCCTCTTTTTTAAATAGAGGCGTTACATTAGCTGCTTTCCAATCCGCTGGTACCTCCCCAGAGTCCAGAGAATTTTGGTAGATTATAACGAATGCATCTGCTATAACTTCCGCCATCTCTTTTAATACCCTGGGATGCATTTCTTCAGGACCAGGGGACTTGTCTAACTTCAGTCCCATTAGCCTGTCCAGCACTACCCCCCTAGTGATAGTGATTGTCTCAAGGCTCTCCCTTCCCACATTCCTGTGGCCTGCAAATTTTGGCATGGTTTTTGTGTCTTCCACTATGAAGACGGAAGCAAAATAATTGTTTAAGGTCTCAGCCCTTTCCACATTTCCCATTATTAAATCCCCCTTTTCATCTTCTAAGGGACCAACATTTACTTTAGTCACTCTTTTCCGTTTTATATATCTGTAAAAGCTTTTACTATCTGTTTTTATGTTTTGAGAAAGTTTATCTTGGTAATCTATCTTCCCTTTCTTTATTGCTTTTTTAGTCATTCTTTGCTGTTGCTTAAAATTTTCCCAATTCTCCAGTTTCCCACTAACCTTGGCCACCTTATACGCATTGGTCGTTGATTTGATGCTTTCCTTTATTTCCTATGTTATCCACGGCTGGTTATCCCTTCTCTTGCCGCCCTTCCTTTTCACTGGAATATATTTTTGTTGCGCACTATGAAAGAGCTCCTTAAAAGTCCTCCACTCTTCCTCAATTGTGCCACCATTTAGTCCTTGTTTCCAGTCTACTTTAGCCAACTCTGCCCTCATCCCACTGTAGTCCCCTTTGTTTAAGCAGCGTACGCTTGTTTCTGGCACAACTTCCTCATCTTCAATCTGTATTACAAATTCAACTATATTGTGAACACTCATTCCGAGAGGATCTTTTACTAGGAGATCGTTTATTTTTCCTGTCTCATTACACAGGACCAGATCTAAAATGTCTTGCTCCCTTGTAGGTTCTGTTACATACTGTTCTAAGAAACAATCCCCTATGCATTCTCTGAATTCCTCCTCCAGGCTACCCCGTGCGATTTGATTTAACCAATCGATATGTAGGTTAAAATACCCCATGACTGCTGCCGTTCCTTTTTCACATGCCTCCATTATTCCCTTGATTATTGCCCGCCCCACCGTGAAGTTATTACTTGGGGGCCTATAAACTACGCCGACCAGTGACTTTTTCCCCTTACTATCTCAAATCTCCACCCACAACGATTCAACATTTTGTTAATTAGAGCCAATATCATCCCTCACAACTGCCCTGATATCATCTTTTATCAACAGAGCTAACCCACCTCCTTTCCCTTCTTGCCTATCTTTCTCAATCGTCAGATACCCCTGTAGGTTCAATTCCCAGTCTTGGCCACCCTGCAACCATGTTTCTGTAATGGCCACCAAATCATACCCATTTGTAATGATTTGTGCCGTCAACTCATTTACTTTATTTTGAATGCTGCGTGCATTTAGGTAGAGTGTTTTCATCCTAGTTTTTAAACCATGATTTTTAGTTTTGACCCCTCCTGCAGCCCTTTTATATTCAGTGGCCCTTTTAGTTTCTTGCCTTTATATCCTTATAAAAAGGATAGTGGCACTGGAGAGGTTGCAAACACGATTTACAAGAATGATACCAGAAATATGGCTTTATACCTATCAGAAAGGGATGAAGAGACTGGAACTCTTTTCTTTTGTAAAGCGAAGTCTGAGGTGTGACCTAATTGAGGTGTATAATATGATGAAAGGTTTTGATTGAGTTGACACAGAGTGAGTGTGTTTATGTGTGGGGAAGAACAACACTGGAACTATCAATATAAGAGAGTCACCAAAAAACCAAGTGGGGAATTCAGCAAAAGTGTCATTACACAGAGATTGGTGAGGAAGTAGTTGAGGCGAAAAGTATAGATTAATTTAAGGGAGGCTAGATAAGTAACTGAGGAATAAGGGAATAGAGAGTGACACTGATAGAGTTAGATGTGAAAAGACATGAGGAGGCTCAAGTGGAATATAAACGCCAAATGGGCTATTTCTCTACTGTATATAATATGTCATTCTATATGTGACTCACATTCAGAATAATTCTATAGTGACAGATAAACCTAGCAATACATGGGCACTGGAGTCTGGTGTTCAACGCCGGTTAGTAACCCACATATAATACAATTCTCCAATGACAGATACCTCCAGCAATACATCGCCAATGGAATCAGGGGTTCCACTGCAGTTAATGACCCACAACCAGTGCAGTTCTACAATGGCATATATGCCCAGTGTTACATGTCAACTGGGGTAAAATGATCCACTTCAGTTAGTGACCCACACTCAGTACAATTCAACAGTGGCAGAAACTTCCAATATTACATGGCCACTATGGTCAGATGTTCAACCCCAGTCAATGAACGACACTCAATACAGTTGTACAATGACAGATAGTCCCAGTAATACATATCCAGTCTGGTCAGATATTGCAGTCTGCCCAGTGCCTCTCAGTTATCACAACTCTATTGTGACAGCGAATCCCAGCAAGAAACAAACTTGAGAGAGCTTTTAGCACCGAGGGCAGGTGAAAGTATACAAAGTGTTCCAACAACAGCAATAACTTCAGCATTTGCGTGTCTGTAGATTACAGAGTTATGTTTTCTGTTAAAGGAACGGCATAAATGAGCAGTGGGAATTTGGCTAATGTGGACTTCCGATTTATTGAAATTATGTCACTGCCCCTATCATTTAATGTTCATCACTACATTGTCAGATACAGAACAAGGCCAAATATGGATCACACACAGAGTTACACAACGTCAATGACTATAATCACTGACCAGGAAGAGCAGTGACTGCAAGGATCACATAGAATATTTTATCAATGATGGGAAATGTCGCAGGCATTGTCATGTATTCACCAGCATTCATGCATGTGCCTATGGAAAGGTTTGATCTCCTCAGGGCAGGCATCGCGGGTCTCTGCCCAGTCACCAGTTAAAACGTATGATTTGACTAAGGATAACGTGGGGTCACTGGTCGTCCAGGCTCTGATTTGGTGAGACATCATGGGCGAACCTGTGGATTCAAAGGCATTGATTGCCATGATCAACTCACAGTCCTGTTCGTCCGAACCTTCCGTGGTCGCCAGGGGTAGCCTGCTAAGCGCGTCGGCACAGTTGTTTGTGCCTGGTCTGTGCCATATTGTGTAGTCGTAAGACACCAGCATGAGTGCCCACCGCTGAATGCGCGCCGAGGCTTTGGCGTTTATTGCCTTGCACTCAGATAGCGGGGACGTGAGGGGTTTGGGGTTGGTTTCTAACCCGAACTTGGCCACGAAAAGGTATTAGTGCATCTTTTTGACATTGTACACGCACGCGAGCTCCTCCTTCTCAACCATATCGTACCCGCACGCCGCCCGCGAAAGTGACCTGGAGGCATAAGCAATAGGTTGTAATTTACCCGCATCATTGACATGCTGTAAAACGCACCCGACCCTGCACGCTGACGCATCACATGTAAGAACTAACTTTTTACCTGGGTCAAAAAAGGCTAAAACACTGTTGGAACATAGAAGATTGAGTTCTTTATTGAAGGCGCGTTCTTGGGCGTCCCCCCAAAACCAATCGCACCCCTTTCTGAGTAGCATGTGGAGAGGCTCCAGCAGCGTGCTCAAGTTCTGCATAAAGTTCCCAAAGTAATTGAATAGCTCGAGAAAGGCAGGCAGTTCCGGGATATTCCAGGGCCTGGGTGCCAGACGAATTGCTTCGGTTTTTGATTCTGTTGGGCGGATTCCATTAGCGGCAATCCTTCTGCCCAAAAATTCAACCTCAGGCGCGAGAAACAGACACTTGGATTTCTTAACTCTTAGGCCTACTCGATCCAATCGACTTAGTACTTCCTGCAAATTGCGGAGATGGGAATGGTGTCCCTGCCCGTGATGAGTATGTCATTTTGAAACACAACCTTCCCCAGGATGGACTTGAGCACACTCTCCATGTTGCGCTGGAATATAGCAGCTGCTGACCTGATGCCGAATGGGCATCGATTGTACATAAAAAGGCCTCGATGTGTGTTGATGGTGGTGAGTAGCTGAGACTCTTCGGTCAGTTCTTGCGTCATGTACGCAGATGTAAGATCTAGTTTCGAGAAAAGTTTTCCTCCAGCCAACGTGGCAAATAGGTCCTCTGCTCTGGGCAGCGGGTATTGGTCCTGTCGGGAGACTCTGCTTATGGTAGACTTGTAATCCACACAGATTTGTACGGATCCATCAGGCTTTATGACGGGGATGATGGGACTTGACCAGTCGCTAAATTCCACGGATGAGATAATGCCTTCCCGCAGGTCCAGTTCGTGTTCAATCTGTTCCCTCATCACATAAGGCAGTGCTCTAGCCTTGTGATGGACCGGTCTGGCATCCTGTGTGAAGTAGATTTTAACTTTAGCCCCTTTTAAGGTACCCACACCTGGCTGAAAGAGATGTTCAAAATGACTTAGAACTGTAGAGTGGTGTGAGATACATGACAGTAAGGTGAACGTGTGAACGGCCACACTGCGGAAACATCTCCACCTTCAGCACCAGGTCAGACGGAGATGCTGAGCGAGCAGGTGAACTGCAGGATCCCACTTTTTAGGAGCTGATCGTTGTGCCAAGCAAATGAGTTTTGCTTTATGACTAAAAATAAATGGTGCGAGAAGTGGGATTCAAACCCACACTTTCAGAGCAGACTGAACACAACAGCTTAGACCGCTCGGCTGTCCTGACTATCCAGTGCTGTGTATGGCCACCTGCAGGTTGATTTTGAACTTTTGTGTCTTGTCACAAGAAATAAATGAGGGCAACAGGTGTTTCTCTGACTGACACCGGGGAAACAGTGAGACACACATTGGAGCACGGGTCTGGTTATTGCCAAACAGCAAAGAAAATATTAATTCCGGGATTACCCAAAGGAGCAGTGACCTCGATGTGATTTGAACACGCAAACTTCTGATCTGGAGTCAGATGCGCTAACGTTGCACCACGAGGCCGACACAGGGAACTTGAGATGTTCGTCTATATGAAGATTCTGCAATACAAGGGGCTTTAAAATCCCTGTCCATACCCACCAGGTATCAGAAGAAGCGCTCACCTGCCAGTCACCGTATGTTTTTGTTTAACTTTTGTGTTGTTTTCACGGGAAAGTTCATTAATTTACCCGTCATCTTCTTTTGTACAAAGAAAGAAATGCTGACTGAGGGACAGTCGATACTTCAATCATTTGTTCTGTGCTTTGCATGTTAACTGTTAAACCATATCCCAGTTTACACACTGTGTTTTAGGAGTCTGGTTTAAAACCTCATCGCTGGCGACACCAGGAATCTGGGGCAACTTTTGTCAAATTTAACAGCACTGGTTATTCCGACACGCCAAAGTTCCCCGGTGGATCCGTTTTCTCTCGCTAGAAGTTATCTATTTATTGGTGAAATAAAGAGCAATTAAGGAATAAGGGAGCCCTTTTGCTAAGAGAATAAATATCAAATAACAACAGCAAATGCTGGAAATCTCAGCAGGTCAGTTAGTATTTGCCAAGAGACGAGACTCGCCTCCGATTATTCCCCTATAGGAAATTTCAACATAATTTTCCCGCCCGGGATCAAACCGGCGGCTTTTCACGTGTAAAGCAAACGTGATAACCGCTACACTAGGGAAACCTCTGGCACAGCAGCCCCAACAGAGGGGAGCTGATCAGTGAGCTCCCTCTGTGCTGATCACGACTGATTGTTAATGTGGAAGCAAGTCATCCTCGACTCCGGGGATTATCTAAGAAGAGAGGAGGATCAGGAATGTGTTGGCTCACCTGAAACAACTTCTGTCCCACACTGAAAGTTCTCAATCCTTCTCCTCCGCTGCCTTTACAGAAATGTCACGGATCACCCAGCCACCGTGTTCACTTCCACATCCTCACAGTGGGGCCACAGAGGCTCCTACCGTCTCCCCGCGATCAGCGAACTCGCCCAGTTTGTAAAATTAAACCCGGGACACGTGTCCAGCAAAGGGCAGGAGAAGCGGGAGAGTGTGTAAGCTCGTTCTGTAACAGATAGTAGTGGGGTTATTAACGGCGATTACAGCAATCATTAATCCTCTCACACACCTCAATTATGTTTCTGCGATGAACTGATTGAGAATGGAAAGGGTTAATGCTCGGGATCTTAACCACTCGACCAGGGAACAGCTTCGATAATTTGTCTAAATATAAAAATATATATTTACTTATGGACCTGAATATCAACGGCTAGCTGTCTAGACCTCATGGCGCAATGGTAGTGGGAACTAAATTTTGCCAAGAAGGACTTACATTTCTGCAGAGCCTTTCAGGAACTCATGTCGCCCCAAAGCATTTACAGCCGTTGAGTTATGTTTGAAGTGTTGTAGTGTGGGGAAAGATGTAACCAAATCACCCCACACGGAACCTCAACTCATTGCGAAGGAGTTCGGTGCAAATAATCAGGTGCCTCAGGGACTTGGACTTTCTTTTGAATGAGTTCTGCTTGTTCCTGCATTCAAGCTTGAAACAGCAACTGGGCTTCCATCTCACGGGAGTATCGTGTCGTGGTTAGCGAGTAGGTGACGAGGTTTGGGGTTGATGTGCATCACGTTCAATCTTTGAAATTTCACCAAGCAAAGGAATGGTGAATCCAACTGTCCCTGCAAGCATTTAGTTCGCGTTTAATCACAGCAATATCCGCAGTCAGGAGCTGAAAAGGAATTAAAACCTAATACCGGCTTCGGGACAATCAGAATACTTGCTCACAGACAAGGCACCGGAAGGCTTGAAGGTAGATCACACTGGTTGTGGGAGAGCTGGTTGGTGGTGACATGGAAGTGGCTGCAGTGTGCGGGATCAGACTGCTTCCACGCATCGACAATGAATGTCCCACCCTTTATTTGGGAAAAGTGCAACTGAGAGTGGACAAGTTCTATCCCGGTCAGAGCAATCTGAAACTTTAACTGACGGACACCCTGGTTTGGGATGTCTGGCAGTATACACTTGTGTCAGTCTCTGTGGCGCAATGGGTTAGCGTGTTCGGTTGTTGACCAAAAAGTTGGTGGTTTAAGCCCTCTTAGGGACTTCAACTGTTTTCCCCAAGGATACTGTGCCGCACAGTTCCAGGTTGTCATTGTGTGCTTTGGTGTCACGAATATATTCCGCAAACATTGCCAGCTGTGCTGTTATCCAGTGAGTTCCCACTCCAATACTTTTAAGAGCATTCAGTTCAAGTGTCGAGTTTGAGTGCATACAGAACTGAACATAGATATCAGAAAATTTAACAAGGCTGTGGGACATTGTGTTTTGTTAATATTGAAACATTAATAAGAATAAATCTATTTTTTCTAATATTTAATTAAACGGGTTTTCAAAATGTTTCCGCCCAGTTTCGAACCAAAGATCATTCGCGGGTGAAGAAAATGTGACAACCACTACACTACGGAAACACTGCAATTGAAGTGATGTTAGGAACATAACCAGAGCTTTCACCTGCACAGCTGGCCTACACTTCAGGAGCTGGTTTTACGAGAATAGAAAGACGGTGCTATATTTATGAAGTCTGTGAGTGTGGCAGGAATTGATCTCGTGTTTCCCAGACTTTACACATAGGAACAGGAGATGACCATTTAGCAGCAAGTGGTTAGGATCTGGAATGCACGGCTTGAAAGGGTGGTGGAGGCAGACTCAATCTTATCTTTCAAACGGGAGCTGGATCAGTGGCTGAAGGAAAAACAATTGCAGGGAAAGGGCGGGGGAGTGGGACTCGCTGAGAGTCGTCACGGGCTCGACGGGCCGAATGGCCTTCCGTGCTGTAACCATTCCACGATTCTATAAGTTAGTGGCACATTTCATAGTGTGGGTGGAAGCAGAACATTGCAAAGGGACATGGATTGAGTTGGCAAAACTAGAGGCATCTGATTCAGGAGATTCAGGTGAAGCGGAAATTCGGCAGTTTAATGACTTTGAAACGAACATTTTTGTTTTGTGCAGCTTCGGTCAGAGAAATGTTTGTGAAAGGAATTTTTTGCAGAAAGGGATGCAGCATTTCATCTTCTGTCTTAACACTTCTTTCTGGGTGTCGGGTCACATTTCCTTTCGATGTTATTCTTCCAGAATGTATATTTTCTTTGGTGTTTGACAATAACCAGACCCTTGCTCTAAAGTCAGTCTCACTGTTGCCCCAGTCTCCTGTTGATGTTACCAGCAATGAACATTTTGAACCGGACCCCGAAAGCAGTGTGTAAAATGGTTTATGGTTTAAGAATTAACTTGCAGAGCAGAGATAAATTATCCAATTATGGACTCTCCTTCAGTTAGAATTTCTTTATTTGTGCAAAAGAAGATCATCGGTAAATTAACGATGTATTCCCGTGAAAGCAACATAAAATGTAGTTAAAATGTAATCAACAAACTTAGTGTTCGAACCCGAGAACCTGAGATTAAAAATCTCACGCTGTATCACCTGAGCTCGCTGTGCTTCTGCTAAAGCAAACGTTTTTGTCACTGATTGCAACCAGGCGCCTGTTGGCTCCGCCCCAGATGTTTAAACTTGATGTCGAAGAACTGCCAGGATCTTCTTGAATGGTGGACCAGGCTCGAGGGGCCGAATGGCCTGCTCCGGCTCCTAATCCTTACATGTTTATGATCATGCATGAGGAGAAAGTTCCAGAAAATATTCCCACCCGGTGAGCTTTCGCGTGTGAGGCGAACGTGTTAACCGCTACACTGCGGAAACATCTCCACTTTCAGCACCCGGTCAGACGGAAATGTTAAGCGATCAGGTGAACTGCTGAATCCCACTTTAAAGGAGCTGGCCGTGGTGCCAAGCAAATGAGTTTTGCTTAATGACTAAAAATAAGAAAAGGGATTTGAAACCGCGCTTTAAGAGCAGACTGCAAACTGAACGCAGCACCTTCAACGGCTCGGCCATCCAGACTGTAAGTTCATTTAAATTTTGAACTTTTGTGTCTTGTTACATGAAGTAAATGAGAGCATCTGGCATATCTGTGCCTGACACCAGGGAAACAGTGAGACAAACCTTGGAACAAGTGTGAGGTTATTGCCAAACAGCAAAGAAGTTTACAACTCTTGAAGAATAATGATCCCGACATGATTTGGATACACAGCCTTATGATCTCGAGTCAGACACACGACCGTTGCCCCACGAGGTCTATAGTGCAAATTGTTCATGTTTGTATACATGAAGGTTCCTGAAACACAGTTTCATTTACCCTGCATTGGTGCAATGAAAGGGCTTTAAAATCCCCGGCCACTCCCACCGTGGGTCAGAAAGCATCAGAAGCAGTGCCCACCTGTCACTCACCCTCTCACGCCCGCTTTCATCACCTGCTGCCCGCGGACTGCAGCAAATCCAGTTCATCATCATCATATGCAGTCCCTCGAAGCGAGGATGACTTGCTTCCTCGCCAAAAAAGGATGAGTTCACAGGTGTTTCAATATTCTAGGTCCTGAAATGTATGTTGAAGGGTGGAAGGTAACTGTACGTGGATTTTTTTAACGTGTGATGGCCGTTGCACCCCAGCCATCACACGGGCTTGACAGAGCGAAGTATTCGTCCAGTGGCAAGGGTTAAACAAGACGACTGGAGACCAGCTCTGCTGCACGGACCCAGTGCGCACACATATCGCAGTGTGGGCTGGCCCGTGCTGCCCCTGGGCCCCTGACGCTGAACCCATGCCTCCCCTGGGCCCCGATCACATCCCTCTACAGTCTCTCGCCACTCCTTCGCCCCGATCTCGCCGCTCCTGCTGTATCTGTCCACGCTCCAATCACCGACCTGGACCTTGATGACATCACACTTCGCTGCCGCCGCCCTCCTGCACCAGCTCGCGCTGCTCCCTGGAGTAGTCTCCCGGGATCTCCAAGCTGCTCCCAGGGCCGCTCGCCGTTCCTTTTATGGCCCCGACCTGCCGCTGGTGTTCTCCCGTTTGTGTATCCAGGCTGTGTGTGGCCACCCCGAGCGCAGCAGAGGGGTTTCTGCATTAGTTCTGGGTGGGGACAGTATCTTTCCCCTTCTCTCTTCCTCTTGTCTGTATCCCTGGGCTTTTATTTCTCTATTCCCCCTGTCTCAGTTTCTCGTGTTTAAAAGGGAACAAAAGATGAAATGGGTTTCATTGTGGAACAATTTACTTCACTCAAAGTTAGATGCACTGCTGTTCGCCATGAGGTCAAGGTAGCTAGCTGTTGATATTCAGGTTCATATATAAATATATATAAATATATCAACATCTATCATAACTGTTCCCTGGTGGTCGAGGGGTTAAGATCCGGCGCACTAACCTGGTAACGATACTCGATCAATTCATCGCATAAAAATAATTGAGGTCTGTGAGACAATTAATAATTGCTGTAAGCACCATGAATACCAATACTTTCTGTGATAGACCGAGCTTACAGACTATCTGGCTTCTCCTGCCCTTTGCCGGGCACGTGTTCCGGGTTTAATGTAATAAACTGGGTGAGTTCGCTGATCGCGGGAGACGGTAGGAGCCTCTGTGGCCCCACTGTGAGGATGTGGAAGTGAACACGGTGGCTGGGTGATCCGTGACATGTCTGTAAAGAGCAGCGGAGGAGAAGGATTGCGAGCTTTCAGTGTGGGACATAAGTTGTTTCAGGTGAGCCTCCTCATTCCCGATCAGCTCAGAGGGAGCTCACTGGTCAGCTCCCCTCTGTTGGGGTTGTTGTGCCAGTTGTTTCTGTAGTGTAGTGGTTATCATGTTTGCTTTACACGCAAAAAGTCCCTGTTTCGATCCCAGGCAGAAGCATTTTGTTTAAACTTGCCAAATGGGAACAATCGGAGGCGACTTGAGTCTCCTGGCAAATGCTGCCTGATTTGCTGAAGTTGCAGAATTTGCTGTTTTTATTTGCTATTTATTCTCCTGGCAAAGGGGCTCCCTTATTCCTTCATTGTTCTTTATTTCACTTCAATAATAGATAACTTTCAGTGAGAGAAAACGGATCCACCGGGGACCTTTTGCGTGTGAGGCCAACGTGATATCCGCCACACTGTAGCCCATCAAAGGGTGAGAAACCACTGAATATAAAGGATGAGCTCACAAATATCAGGGGCAGTGCAGTCTGGTCAACGTCAAACCCTCCTTTGTTCTTCAGCAGAGGCATGAACGGGAATCAGACGCCATAAAGTTTAATTAAAGACATAAATACAAGTAACACTTCTAAATCTTTTCACTGTAAAATTCTTTTACTTTATTTGAAATCCTGCTGCATTGAATCTGAAAATGAGCACCGTAGGATTTTATCTTCACTACTGATTCTATTTTCTGTGCACGGTCGGAATAACCGGTGCTTTTAAATTTGACAAAAGTTGCCCCAGATTCCTGGTGTCATCAGCAATGAAGATTTTGAACCAGACTCCTGAAATACAGTGAGTAAAATGGGTCAACATGCATAAGAACATAAGAAGATAAGAAATAGGAGCAGTAGTCGATCATACGCCCCTCGAGCCTGCTCCGACATTTAATACGATCATGGTCGATCCGATCATGGACTCAGGTCCACTTCCCTGCCCGCTCCCCAAAGCACAGGACAAATGATTGAAGAATCGACTCTTCCTCAGTTAGCATTTCTTTCATTGTGCAAAAGAAGGTGAGGGGTTAATGAATGATGCTTTCCCGTGAAAACAATACAAAAGTTTAAGAAAAAAACATACGGTGACTGGCAGGTGAGCGCTGCTTCTGATACCTGGTGGGAATGGGCGGGGATTTTAAAGCCCCTTGTATTGTGAAACCTTCATATCGCCTAACATCTCAGACTTCATGTGTGGACCTTGTGACGCAATGGTTGCGCGCCTGATTCCAAATCGAAAGGTTGTGTGTTCTAATCATGTTGGGGTTGCAATTATTTTCAACATTGTTCTTCCAGAAAATATTTTCTTTGCTGTTTGGCAATAACCAGACCCTTGCTCCAAGATCTGTCTCACTGTTTCCCCGGTGTCAGGCAGAGATACGCCTGCTGTCCTCATTTATTTCATGTGTCAGGACACAAAAGTTCAAAATCAAACTGCAGGTGGCCACATCTAGCATTGAATACACAGGGTGGCAGAGTGGTTTAAAGTGCTGTGTTCAGGTCGCAGTCTCCTCTGGAGATGCATGTTCGACTTTGACATTTCTTATTTTTAATCCTTTAGTGAAAATCATTGTTCGACACCACCACCAACTCCTTAAAAGTGGGATTCTGCAGTCCACCTGCTCGCTTCACATTTCTGTCTGACCTGGTGCTGAAAGTGGAGATGTTTCCGCAGTGTCGCGCTTAACACGTTCGCCTCACAAGCGAAAGCTCCCTGGCCGCGAATATTTTCTGGAGCTTTTTCCTCATACATGCTCAGGGGCGCGTTCTGTCCTGAACACTCAAGCGAAAGTGCTGAGTTCATTGCCCATGTTGTTAGCAGCCTGCCAGTGAATCTGTTTAAGTTGTTCAAACAGATTCCTGACAAAGCTGTCCCGGCTCGCTTCCCGGAGACACCGTGGTCACCAGTGCCCCAGTTTCAGTGGGTCAGCACCGGGAGGTTGGCCATCCGTTGGAGAATACCCAAGATCAGGGATCAGTCTACGGACAGGGATCCCCAGCCGGCAGCCTTCGGCGGTGAGGGACTCACAGGAGAGGTCGTGGTGGACCAGCCACTAACTGAGAGTCCCCAGCCTACAGCCCCCGGCTGTGCAGAATCCTCAGTTAATGAAATGAACTCAGCAGCCACACCTAAAGGGGAAGTGTGTTGTTGCCCCGGAGGGGCCATTCCCCCGATAATGTGGGACTCAGGCACACCTCCAGTCAGAACACTCTGGGTCCTGCGGTACAGACCGCCTTACCGCCGGCCACACAGGCAAACCACAGGCTGAATAAGGGAAGGAGAAGAACAGGGATTAACTTGGCCAGTCGGAGACGGGTGGCAGATGTATATAATAGCACGATATGAGTTTAAGAATGTTGAAGAGTTCAAGTTTTAAATTAAGATTTTAGAAATTTCAGGTCACCACAACCTCACGAGGAATCCATGGGTCAAGAAGTAGTGAGAGGAATAAGATCGGTTATGAATGAGTTGTGGCCGGCAGTGTAAGGGATGGTTTTCAGGGGGTCAGCTTTCCCTTCTGACCTTATATGAGCGGTTCCGAATCGCTCGCTGACCCTTGGTTCTCGACACTGGAATTATGAAGGTACTATGACAGACTTGGACAGACAATCGGTTTCAAGGTAGGAAGAAGGTATGGCTTTATTGTGTTTATAAAGAAGTAAAAGGCACACCTTTAATAACACACACAGACCAATACACACTGAGAGGTACAGCACCTTGAATAAATTGTCAAATTACAGCCTGTGGGGAAAAGAATACAGCTTAAACTCTAAATGGAGTAAAGAGGAGAATGCAGATACATTTACACAATTTATCCCAGCCTCCCACCTCCCAATTCCCCTAACTAACTAAGTTATAGCTCTGAGGGTTCAGGGGCTATGCTCACCAATCCCTTAAGACAGTTGCCGGTGATTCGCGGTTTTGGGGTTTGCTGCACTTGGCCTTCTCGGCGAGCCGTACCCCGGACAGAGGAGAGGATTTCGGACTGCGTAGTCTTCGGTTGGGGTGCGTCCGTTGATATGCTAAGTTGCGTTTTGGATGTATGGGGTAAGTACCCACTTTCTTTGGTTAGGAATAGTTTTAGTTAGTCCCTTTTGGTAATTTCTCTCCCGTTGGGTCGTTCAGAAGTAGATTGTAGAGTGATTGTCAATTTGGTTGCTGACAACCTTCCGTTTCGTGGGCCTCGTGCTCGGTCAGTTCTTGATGAGTTCTGGTAGTTTCCTTCACTGTTCCATTTCTTCACTGCAGAGGAAGCAGGCTGCTTGTGTCTGTGTCTGTGTTCCAGTCTATGTCCTTGTTCGAGTCAATGCGAGTTCCAGTCTGTGTTCTGTTAGTTTCTCCTTGTAAAACTGGGGGATAGATATGTCCCCCAAAAAAGGCTTTGTTATCTCCCATCAAATCTCTTGGGCTCTGTTTAAACTGTTCTGTCCATTGATTTTCAAATGTCTCCTTTGTCGGCAGTAACTCGATTAGGGTGTGAGAATGTGCTATCACAGGTTTTGCATTGTTTGAGGATTGTCCAGTTTCCTGACCATGATTTCCATTGTGCTTGATTGGGTAATTCGATTATCTCTTAGGGGGTGAATAGTTCCCTCCAGACAGTCTGGGATCCTTAATACATGAATTTGCTTCACAGAGTTTAGCCCCACCTTCTGTACTCGGTAACTCTTTTTCGCAGCCAAAATGTTGTAGAATCTTAAAATTGATCTGCTCCTTTCCATAGATGTTTAGGGGATCTCAGGCTTCTGAAATTTAGGTCCATTTTGAATTCTCTTTCCTATGAGTCCAAACACTGTGTGGGGGGTGGGGTGGTGTCGATGAATGCATTCCCGTTTATCCCCTGCAGGCGTCGTCTGCCCCTTTAAACTCATTTTAAAAGCCCAGAAAGGAATTCTTCTCCTCTGCAGGGGAAAGGTACCAGGCATCTTTGCGAGTTATTGGTAAATTATACATTCCCCCCCTGTGATACCATGTCATTTATGGTATCATCTTACAGGTGAGCAAAGTTCCTGGCTCTCAAGAAATAACCTTCCCTGTAAATTAACTAAACTAATACCAAAATATGCATTACACTTATGCAACATCACCACAGATACACACTTTTCCCTTTACAGGTACAAACTTTTTACGTTTACACCCTCCCAGCTTGGAGGGGGTTCCATCCCTACAATTGCATTTCAGCACAGTTACATTTCATTTCAATTACATTATATTCACCAGCATGTAGTCAACGTACAACCACATTACAGAAGGAAGAACATAGATTAAAATTAAACAACATCAATTGGTCTCCTGAGGTTTGTCCATCACCTGGTAATGTCTGGATCCTGCCCTTGAGAACTGCTCTCAGGCTGGCTGACACACAAGACAAACTCAAAACAATCACCTAAACATTACTGCAACATTACCCTAAATTCTAAACTAAACCTTAAAATGTAAAATGGTGCAGTCAGCTACCTTAGACTAAAAATTAGAGCTATGTACAACCGCCACCCGTCTCCGGGTGGCCTGGTTAGTCCCTGTCAGGCCCATGCCTGGTGCGGTCTGATAGCCGCCTGGATGCTAGGGTTTCCCCGCAGCCGGTGAGCTGGAGACCCTTGTCTCTGGGACAGCTCGATACTACTGCTCCTGTGAGACCCTCACCGCTGGAGGCGGCTGGCTGGGGGTCCCTAATCTGAGTGGCCTCTGTACTTCTGACCTTCGGCCTTTCCTGTCAGGCTGCCCTTCTCCTAGGGTAGAATCGCTGAGGCTCAGATGCCGGTGACCACGGTATCTTTGGCCGTGGTGTACGGAGGGTCCTTCTCAGGGCTTGGGTTACTGTGGGTGCGTCCGAATCCCAAACGATGGGGGGGATAGCACCTCCAGTACTGCAATTCACCGTCCCGAAAGGCACGGTTTCTGAGCCTGCCACATTCCCTGTGGGCTCTCCACCGTCGGAGGCGGCCAACGGAGGATCCCTGTCCTGAGGACAGTTCACACATCCCGGCTGCCCTCTGTGCTTTGCTGACCCTGGGTTGTACAGCTTGCACTGGTTGATGTGGAACCACTTAGTACAGTGGGGCAGCTTTATGGCATAGACCATCGGGCTTGCCTTGTCGACAATGCTGTATGGCCCCATATATAATGCTTCACAAACCCCGACCCGAGCATGGTTCCTCACCATGACCTGGCCTCCTATCTCCCATTCGTGGTGTTTGCTGGGTTCTAGCAGCAATCGGTTACTCTGATGCTGTCTGCCCATGTTACTAGCAGCCTGCCAGTGAATCTGTTTGAGGTATTCAAACAGGTTCCTGACAAACCAGTCCCAGTTCACCTCTCTGAGTTGACCTTCTGTGAGCACCGGGGCTAGGACATGGGTGGGGGTCCGCATGATCCGGCCAGTCATGAGCTCGCATGTGGAATACCCCGTGCTCTTTGACTGGCTGGCTCGGATCCCCATTAGGACCAACGGTAAGACCTCCACCCACTTTTGGGGTGAATCTCCTGTCTCCTTCCGCAGCCTTTCTTTAATGGTGTAGTTTAAAAGCTCCACATTACCCGATGACTGTAAATTGTGGGCAATGTGCCATTTCCCCTCAATGCCGAGCACGTTAAGGGTTGCCTGCAATAACTGCCGGGTGAAATGGCTCCCCTGGTCCGACTCCACATACTGTGGGAGTCCCCACCGGGAGAACACTTCCCTCACTAGAATCTTAGCTGTCCCTAGTGCGGTGGCTGTTCGGCAGTTGAAGGCTTCAACCCATTTTGAGAACACGTCCACCAGGACTAGGCAGTATTTGTAGCCACCCTGGGCGGTGGGTAGGGTCCCGATTTAGTCAATTTGGATTGACTGCCATGGTCCCTCTACCCTCCTGACGTGTCCTAGGGACACCTTCCTTTTCTGGGGGTCAGGGTTGTTCGCAGCACACACCACGCAGTTCACACAGAACCCACGGACATCCTCCCTGAGTCCCGGCCACCATCCTGCCTGTTCCACTCGTTGCCAGGTGGTCTCAGGCCCGGGGTATTCCCGCTCCTGGACCCTCATGGGCCAGTTTTAGGAATTCCCTCTGGTGCTGCTGTGGCACGAACCATTGTCCCTCTTTAAACAGCATGCCTTCCTTAACGGTAATTGCTGCTGTGCCGTACGGACCTTCTACTCTCTCTCCTCTAGCTAGCACATTCAGGACAGATTTCAGGACCGGGTCCTGTGCCTGAACTGTTTTTAAGTCCGGGGCCAAAGCTATCCCTGTACTCTCTGCTGCCCTGTTCTTATTCTTGACCGCTGCTATGCGGCCAGTGTCATAGGGGTCCCAGAACTTTCCCGTGCGGGCACCTTCTTTGGCCAGTTTGTCAGCCTGTTGGTTTCCCTCTGCACGGGGTTCGGTTTTTGAATGTTCCTTCACCTTATGTATGTAGTCCTTTCCTTCTTCCCCTACCGCTGTCATGATTTTCTCCTGCACGGGCTTGATTGCCAGGGGTCTCCCGTCAGCGGACGTGTATCCGCGACGGGACCATATAGCCAGGTACTCCGTACATGAATAGCAGGTGAACATCCTGTCCGAGCAAATCGTGTACGGGGTAGGTAATTCCTCGGGGTGGGACACCATGTACATTACGGCGGACAGTTCAGCATGCTGGGCGCTCATGATGCTGGGGAGCTTGATTACCCGGGCAATACCTGACCTTGGGTCATAGGCTCCGCGCTCAGTGAGTCGTTTGCCAGCAGATACCATGCTGGATCCGTCCACGTAGATGTCCCGGCCTGTAGGGTGTAACCCAGACCGAAGGCCAATGTTCACCTCCCATACCCCTTCGACGGAGCACCTGTGGGCTTTCCCTGGCTAGATTAGGTTGGCTGCGAGCCTTGGCTCATGGGGGCCTTCTACTCTGAGGTCCATCTGGGAGAGGAGCAGGGTCCAGCGAGCAATGCGGGTCATCCCATCTAGGAGCATCTGAATAGGTGTGTGGTGGGTTAGGAGTGTTAGAGGAGACCCTCCCATGAAGATCAAGGATCTTTTCACTGCCCAATGTGTGGCGAGGAGGTATCTCTCACAGTTGGAGTACCCCTTCTCCACATCTGTGAGGATCCTGGAGGAGTAAACCACCGGTCTCAGCTGGCCGTGCCGCGCTTGAAGCAGCACTGAGCTCAAACTGTCCCCGCTGGCTGCCACCTCCAGGAAAAACTCCTTTCCTACATCTTTCGCTCCTAAGGCTGGCGCGGTCTGCAAGTCCTTCTTGAGCTGATTAAATGCTCCCTCACAAACCTTCATCCCAGTCCCACTCTACCCCCTTGTGTCGGAGCCTGAGCAGAGGGGCTGCGATGGCTGCATAATCCTCAATAAAGTCTCTGCAGTGCCCAGTGAGCCCTAGAAAGGATCTTACCCCTGTCACTGTGTTGGGGGCTGGTAACTCCTGTACTGCCTCCCTTCTAGCCTTGTCTATGGCCCTTTCCCCAGCGCGCACAGTCAGCCCCAGGAATTTGACTTCCTTCTGGCCGATCTGCGCCTTATTCGGGTTTACTTTAAACCCTTCTTCTTTTAGCAGCTCCAGCAGCTCAGCCAGCAGTGGGCCATGCTCCTCCCCCTGATCGGTGAACAGGAGCAGGTTATCCACATACTGCACCAACTGCTGGGGTCTGCTAAAGGCCTTTAAACAGTTCGCCATGCGTTGGTGAAAAATGCTGGGCTGTTGTGGAAGCCCTGGGGAAGACAGTTCCACGTGTATTGTTGGCCCTTAAAGGTAAAGGCGAACTTGCACTGGTCCTCCCGATTTAAAAGAATGGACCAGAACCCATTTGAAATGTCCAACACCGTGAAAGTGGTCGCGGATGCTGGAATACTCCCTCTGAGGTCCGCTATGGCTGCTACAGTGTGTGCACAGGCAGGGATATTCTTATTTAGCACTCGATAGTCCACGGTGGCCCTCCATGAGTTGTCCCATTTCTTAACCGGCCACAGTGGAGAGTTCACATGGGTTGCTATCGGTCTCAACACCCCTTGCTCTACCAGTGATCCCAGCGCCGTTGTCAGGACTACCTCTGCCTCCCTTGGGAAGTTATATTGCTTTTGTGGTTGGGTCATGGGGTCCCCTTCTATACTAACTTGCACCCCTATTACCCTGCCACAGTCATGTTTGTGGGTGGCGAATGCTGCAAGGTGTGCCCGTACATATGCCTGGTACTCCACTGGGGTGCTACTGACCAGTAATTACAAGTCATAACCCTCCTTTGGCTTCACGGTACACAACGTTCCCTTGGCCTTTTTTTCTGGGATCACCGCCACCTCACCTTCCCTGTCTGTCTCTATGGCTCCCCATCGACAGTGGTTCCTCAGATCCAAAAGGATCTAGTGGCTAATGATAAAATCAGCCCCCAGGATACATTTTCCCTCCTGCTCCCATTTCATCAGGACACACTTCCATTTGGTTTTGAGTGTCCCTAACTGAATGGTGAGCGGGATGGGAAACGAACCAGTTTGCTCGTTGCCTGTGAACCCCACTAGACTGTACGGGAACCCGTTCGATAGAGGTGAGGTAGCCGGGTTATCTGCATGTACAGGGGTGCAGGAAGCACCAGTATCGAGCAGGTAGGTCCCGTTCACTTTCTCCACCTCCATTGTAACGCACGGTCTCTTCCAGGCATCGTACTCTAGGGAACACAGGTACACAGGCTGCGCTGGCTCTAGTCATACACATGGGTGGGTTGGAGCAGAGGGATTTACCGTACCGGCTACTGTAACGGTTGCGGTAGCTACTGCTCCCAGTCCATTTATAAGTGTCTGTAGGGTGGCTACGAGTGTCTCATATGAGTCGGGTGTTCCTGCCCCGGCCTTACGGGCTGGGGCTGAAGTGGCCTTTCCCTTAGTCTATTTCCATGGGTTCCTGCAGTCCTTCCTCCAGTGCCCACTTTTCCCACACCCAAAACATTCACCCCCTTTGTGGGGAGGGTTCCCACCTTCCTGATGCCACTCTCTCTTGCCTTGGCTGGGTTTAATCTGATGGACCTTCCCGTTCCGGTAAGCCAGGGTCAACTGTCTGACCACTGTCTCCTTGGTGGTTCTGGGATCTCTTGGATCGAACCAGACCTGGGCTTTTGCCTTTAATCCAGGTAAGCTGTTTGCTACCAGGCTGCGGAGCCAGTGAGCCAACTCGTTAGGGGCCAGGTGGGCCCGGTCAAGAACCCCACTACAGGCCCTTTCGTAGACCGGCCACAACCTGTCGGCGAAAGCCTGTGGAGTCACCCCATGGAGCTGCACTGTTTTCTCCACTCGGGAGAAAGGACTCCCGTCGTTCATACCCATGGCCTCTAGAACCTCCTCCTTAACCGGAGGTTTCGTGTTTCGCCCCTTTCTGATGTGTGCAGAGAGGGAATGGCACAGCTTGGTGTCTTGTGAGAGGAGCAACAGCTTAGCCTGCTCTGAATCATTGCACCCGTTAATATCCCCTGTGTGTTCCACTTCCAGGAAGTGTACCGAGGGATCTCCCTGTTGGGTGAGCTTACTTAGGTGGCCTATCATAGCGCTCAGTTTTTGGGTGTCATGGGGGCTATGAAATTGCTTACTAGGGGTCCTGCTGCTCCATTTGCACCAGGTGGGCCAAACGTCTGCTGCCGGACCGAGTGCATTGGCCCTGGTTCCAGCCCTCCTTGTATTGGCTTGCCTGCTTCCCCCTGCTACCAAACCGATTTAAAACTCGGGGCCGCCGTTGTTGGTAGTTCGCAATCGTTACCTGCCCTGCAATCTGGTTGACACCCCCGCTGCTCTGGGCTGTTCCCGGGAGTTGCAGGCGGTGACTGCGGGGTTTCTCCTTGCTCTACCAGGTATTCCTGGGCTAAACCCGGGTTTATCAGGCACACCATGCCTTTAGCCCGGGATAGAGCAAGGTTCAAGCCTTGGATCAGCTGCTGTCAGGGGCCATAGTCACCTGCCTCAAATTCCCTGGTACTGGCTACCTGAAAGGCTACCTGAATGGCTTTCACCATCTCCCCATAATCTTTAACTTGCTTGGCGAGGCAGGAATTATATTCCCGCAATGCAAGTTCGCTATTCTTGGCTTCAATAATCTGACACTGTAAAAGGTCCAGTTGGGTTTTGTGCCTTTCTTTAGTGAGCTCTCTACTTTCCTTTCACTGTCCTACCTCAGTCCACAGCCTTTCCCCGACTGTGTCCCTTGCACTGGACCTCTCTTCTGCCTGCCTCAATACTCCCTTTAATTTCTCATTCTCCTCATCTAGAAGCCGGATCTGTCGCTGAAGGCAAATTAGCCAAATGGCCTTCTCTATTGACTTTTTATGGTCCTTGCTCTCGGTCCATTGAGCTGCAGCATCTTCTGGACGCTCAGCATACAATAGATCGAGTACCCACTCCTTAGCCACATTTACCCTCTTAAACACATACGAGGAAATTCCCTCTTACTTTTTGCTTCTTTTCATGAAACCACTCTCTCTCTTATCACGTCCCTTGCCCCAGAGGCCCTTGGTGGATACCATTATGTAAGGGGTGGTTTTCGGAAGGTCAGCTTTCCCTTCTGCCCTTAAATGAATCGCTCCCACACCCTTGGTTCTCGACACTTGAATTATAAAGGGGCTGTGACAGACTTGGGCAAACAATCGGTTTCAAGATAGGAAGCAGGTATGGCTTTATTGTGTTTAAAAGGAAGTAAAAGGCACATCTTTAATAACACACACAGAATAGTAATAGCAATAGACACTAAGGGGTACAACATGTTGAATAAATTGTCAACATACAGCCTATGGAGAAAAGAATACAGCTTAAACTCTAAATGGGGTAAAGAGGAGAATGCAGATACATTTACACGAGTTATCCTAGCCTCCCCCGTTTTCAATTCCCCTGACTAACTAAGTTATAGCTCTGGGGGTTCAGGAGCTATGCTCACCAATCGATTTTGACAGTTGCCGGTGAATCGCGGTTTCGGGGTTCACTGCACTTGGCCTTCTAGGCGAGCCGTATCCCGGACGGAGGAGAGGACGTCAGACTGCGTAGCCATCAGTTGGGGTGATGCAGTAAGTTGCGTTTTGGATGTATGGAGTAAGTACCCACTTTCTTTGCTTAGGAATAGTTTTAGTTAGTCCTTTTTGGTAATTTCTCACCCGTTGGTCGTTCAGAAGTAGATTGTAGAGTGGAAATAAATGTCGATTCTTCGGTTTTTGCTGAGTTGGTTTCGGTTGGTCGTTTCGCTGGTTGTGGTGGCCCGGGTTGTCAATTAAGTTGCTGACAACCTTCCGTTTCGTGGGCCTCGTGCTGTTTGCATGCTCGGTCGGTCCTTGATGATTTCTTACAGTTTTCTCCACTACTCCATTTCTTCACTCCCCACCTCCGGCTGCTTGTGTTCTTTTCCTTGTAAAACTGGGAATAGATATATCCCAAAAAGGCTTCCTTATCTCCCACCAAATCTGGCCCAGCTCTTTGTTTCAAGGGAGCTGCTCATTAGTTTTGAGCTCTCTTCTTTGTCAGAATTTGTCGGGCTTGTTCAGCAGTAATTTGATTGAGTTGTGTCATTTAGATAATGGTTGGTAATTTGATTATCTATTAGCGGGTGAATTGGTGTTGCATAGTTCCCCCAGACAGTCTGGGATCCTTAATACACGAATTTGCTTCACAGAGGTTAGCCCCATGTCATGTATTCGGTAACTCTTTTTTCGCAGCCAAAATGTTGTAGAATCTTAAAATTGATATGCTGCTTCCCAGAGATGTTTAGGGGATCTCAGGCTTCTGTAATTTAGGTACAAATTAAATTCTCTTTCTTATGAGTTAAAACACTGTGGGGGCTCCATGAATGCATCCCCTTTTATCCCCTGCAGGCCTCGTCTTCCTCTTTAAACTCATTTGTGTCCCGAAGTTTGTCCTTCCATTTTAAAAGTCCAGAAAGGGATTCTTCTCCTCTGCAGGGGAACAGGTACAAGGAATCTTTGCGAAATATTGGTAAATTCTACATCTCCAAAGCAAGTAAAGCAGTATTAAATATGGAAACCAAAACTGCACGCAGTATTCCAGGTCTTGCCTTACCAATCTCCTTTATAACTGCAACAAGACTTCTCTGCTTTTCTACTCCATCCCCTTTGCAATAAAGGCCAAGATTCCATTGGCCTTCTGATCAATTGCTGTACCTGCATACTAACCTTTTGTGTTTCATGCACAAGTACCCGCAGGTCCCGTTGTTACTGCAGCACTGTGCAATTTTTCTCCATTTAAATAATAACTTGTCTTTGATTTTTTCTGCCAAAGTGCATAACCTTGCACTTTCCAACATTATACTCCATCTGCCAAATTTTTGCCCACTCACTAAGCCTGGCTATGTTGTTTTGCAGATTTGTTGTGTCCTCCTCACACATTGTTTTTCCTCCAATCTTTAACTACGTTACATTCGGTCCCTTCTTCCAAGTCGTTAATATAGGTTATAAATAGTTGGGGTCCCAGCACTGATCCCTGCAGCACCCCACTATTTACTGTTTACCAACCAGAGAATGAACCATTTATCCCGACTTTCTGTTTTCTGTTAGTTATCCAATCCTCTATCCATGCTAATATATTACCCCCAACCCCGTGAACTTTTATCTTGTGCAGTAATCTTTTATGTGGCACCTTGTCAAAATGCCTTCTGGAAGTCCAAATACACCACATCCCCTGGTTCCCCTTTATCCACCCTGTTCATTACATCCTCAAAGAATTTCAGCAAATTTGTCAAACATGACTTCCCTTTCATAAATCCATGCAGACTCTGCCTGACAGAATTATTTTTTTCCAAAAGTGGGAGGAGCAGTGACCGGAGGAGGTGTGAGCAGCGGCCTAAAAAGGCCCAGCGGGAGTCCGGGGATCGGCGGCAGTCGGAGGAGCAGCGGCTGGAGGAGCAGCGAGCAGCGAGCTACAGCTGGTGCAGGGTCAAAAGTAAGAAAGAATTCACAAGTAATCAAAGGGTGACGTCACAGCCAAGAGGGTATGTGATTGGCTGGTTGAGTGGTGAGTAGTTTTCTGTTTCTTTGTCTTTCTTCTTGTTCTTAGCAGCAAGAAACCTTTGGCATGTTGCCAAATTAAGTAATCTAATGGTTAAGTCATGGCAGGAGAGCTCGGACACGTGTCATGCTCCTCCTGTGCTCTGTGGGAAGTCAGGGGCGCTTCCAGTGTTCCTGATGACTACATGTGCAGAAAGTGTATCCAGCTGCAGCACCTAACAGGCCGCATTGCGGCACTGGAGCTGCGCAAGGTGTCACTCTGGAGCATCCGCGATGCTGAGGATGTCGTGAATAGCACGTTCAGTGAGTTGGTCACTCCGCGGGTAAAGGTTACTCAGGCAGATAGGGAATGGGTGACCATCAGGAAGAGCAGTGGAAGGAAGGTAGTGCAGGAGTACCCTGGTGTCATCCCCCTGCAAAACAGATACACCATCTTGGGTACTGTTGGAGGAGATGACTCATCAGGGGAAGGCAGCAGCAGCCAAGTCCATGGCACCAGCGGTGGCTCTGCTGCACAGGAGGGCAGGAAAAAGAATGGGAGAACTATAGTGATAGGGGATTCTATTGTAAGGGGAAAAGATAGATGTTTCTGCGGCTGCAATCGAGACTCCAGAATGGTATGTTGCCTCCCTGGTGCAAAAGTCAAGGATATCTCGGAGCGGCTGCAGTGTATTCTGGAGGGGAAGGGTGAACAGCCAGCTGTCGTGGTACATACAGGTACCAACGATATAGGGAAAAACGGGATGAGTTCCTACAAGCTGAGTTTAGGGAGCTAGGAGTTAAATTAAAAAGTAGGATCTCAAAGGTAGTAATCTCAGGATTGCTACCAGTGCCACGTGCTAGTCGGAGTAGAAATTGCAGGACAGCTCAGATGACTATGTGGCTTGATGAGTAGTGCAGCGGGGAGGGATTCAAATTCCTGGGACATGGGAACAAGTTCTGGGGGAGGTGGGACCAGTACAAACCGGACGGTCTGCACCTGGTCAGAACCGGAACCAATGTCTAGGGGAGTGTTTGCAAGTGCTGTTAAGGAGGGGTGAAACTAATATGGCAGGGGGATGGGAACCTATGCAGGGAGATAGAAGGAAGTAAAATGGGTGCAGAAGCAAAAGATAGAAAGAAGAAAAAGAAAAGTGGAGGGCAGAGAAACACAAGGCAAAAATCAAAAAGGACCACATTACAGCAAAATTCTAAAGGGAGAAAGTATATTAAAAAGACAAGCCTGATGGCTCTGCGCCTCAATGCGAGGAGTATTCGTAATAAGATGGACGAATTAACTGCATCAACAGCAATTAACAAATATGATATAATTGGGATTACAGAGACATGGCCCCAGGGTGACCAAGGCTGGGAACTCAACATCCAGAGGTATTCAACATTCAAGAAGGATAGACAGAAAGGAAAAGGAGGTCGGGTAACGTTGCTGGTTAAAGAGGAAATTAATGCAATATTAAGGAAGGACATTAGCTTGGATGGTGTGGAATCTGTATGGATAGTGCTGCGGAATACCATAGGGCAGAAAACGCTCGTGGGAGTTGTGCACCGACAACCAAACAGTAGTAGTGAGTTTGGGGACAGCATCAAACAAGAAATTACGGATGCGTAAAGGTACAGCAGTTATCATGGGCAACTTTAATCTGCATAGACATTGGGCTAACCAAACCGAGAGGCGGGAGTGCGTGGTTGGTGAGGCCTATAAAAGGCCCAGCGGCAGCGAGAGGTGGCGGCAGTCCGAGAGGCAGGAGTGCATGGTTGGTGAGGCCGAAAAAGACGCAGCGGCAGCGAGAGGCGGCGGCAGTCCGAGAGGCGGGAGTGAATGGCTGGTGAGGCCTATAAAGACCCAGCGGCAGCGAGAGGCGGCGACAGTCCGAGAGGCGTACCTGTGCAGCTGCAACGGGGAGAGAAGGCAAAAAAGAAGTAGAAAGAAATCAAAAGGTGACGTCACAGCCAAGAGGGTTATTGATTGGTGAGTAGTTTTTCTCTTTTCTTTTTTCTCTTCTATATCAGTGAGTAAATTTTAACATTGTTGTTGCCAATTTAAATGTATCTAAGGGTTAAGTCATGGCAGGAGAGCTCGGTCGGGTGTTATGCTCCTCCTGTACCATGTGGGAACTCAGGGACGACTCCAGTGTCCCTGACGACTATATCTGCAGAAAGTGTATCCACCTCAAGCTCCTGACGGTCCGTGTTGCGGAATTGGATCTGAGGGTGGATTCCCTCTGGAGCATCCACGATGCTGAGAATGACGTGAGTATCACGTGTAGCGAGTTGGTCTTACCGCAGGAGAAGGGTCCACAGCCAGCTAGGGAATGGAAGACCAGCAGGAAGAGTAGTGCAAGGAAGGTAGTGCAGGAGTCCCCTGTGGTCATCCCCCTGGAAAACAGATACACTGCTTTGGGTACTGTTGAGGGGGATGAATCATCAGGGGAGGGCAGCAGCAGCCGAGTTCATGGCACCGTGGCTGGCTCTGTTGCACAGGAGGGCAGGAAAAAGAGTGGGAGAGCGATAGTGATAGGGGATTCACTAGTGAGGGGAATAGATAGGCGTTTCTGCGGCCGCAACTGAGACTCCAGGATGGTATGTTGCCTCCCTGGTGCAAGGGTCAAGGATGTCTCGGAGCGGGTGCAGGACATTCTAAAAAGGGAGGGAGATCAGCCAGTTGTCGTGGTGCACATTGGTACCAACGACATAGGTAAAAAAAGGGATGAGGTCCTACAAAACGAATTTAAGGAGCTGGGAGCTAAATTAAAATGTAGGACCTCAAAAGTAGTAATCTCGGGATTGCTAACAGTGCCACGGCATAGTCAGAGTAGGAATCGCAGGATAGCGCAGATGAATACGTGGCTTGAGCAGTGGTGCAGCAGGGAGGGATTCAAATTCCTGGGGCATTGGAACCGGTTCTGGGGGAAGTGGGACCAGTACAAACCGGACGGTCTGCACCTGGGTAGGACGGGAACCAATGTCCTCGGGCGAGTGTTTGCTAGTGCTGTTGGGGAGGATTTAAACTAATATGGCACGGGGATGGCAACCAATGCAGGGAGACAGAGGGAAACAAAAAGGAGGCAACAGCAAAAGACAGAAAGGAGATGAGGAAAAGTGGAGGGCAGAGAAACCCAAAGCAAAGAACAAAAAGGGCCACTGTACAGCAAAATTCTAAAAGGACAAAGGGTGTTAAAAAAACAAGCCTGAAGGTTTTGTGTCTTAATGCAAGGAGTATCCGTAATAAGGTGGATGAATTAACTGTGCAAATAGATGTTAACAAATATGATGTGATTGGGATTACGGAGACGTGGCTCCAGGATGATCAGGGCTGGGAACTCAACATCCAGGGGTAATCAACATTCAGGAAGGATAGAATAAAGGGAAAAGTAAGGGGTGTAGCATTGCTGGTTGAGGAGGAAATTAAGGCAATAGTTTGGAAGGACATTAGCTTGGATGATGTGGAATCTATATGGGTAGAGCTGCAGAATACCAAAGGGCAACAAACATTAGTGGGAGTTGTGTACAGACCTCCAAACGGTAGTAGTGATGTTGGTGAGGGCATCAAACATGAAATTAGGGGTGCGTGCAATAAAGGTGCAGCAGTTATAATGGGTGACTTTAATATGCACATAGATTGGGTTAACCAAACTGGAAGCAATACGGTGGAGGAGGATTTCCTGGAGTGGATAAGGGATGGTTTTTTAGACCAATATGTCGAGGAACCAACTCGCGGGGAGGCCATCTTAGACTGGGTGTTGTGTAATGAGAGAGGATTAATTAGCAATCTCGTTGTGCGAGGCCCCTTGGGGAAGAGTGACCATAATATGGTGGAATTCTGCATTAGGATGGAGAATGAAACAGTTAATTCAGAGACCATGGTCCAGAACTTAAAGAAGGGTAACTTTGAAGGTATGAGGCGTGAATTGGCTAGGATAGATTGGCGAATGATACTGAAGGGGTTGACTGTGGATGGGCAATGGCAGACATTTAGAGACCGCATGGATGAACTACAACAATTGTACATGCCTGTCTGGCGTAAAAATAAAAAAGGGAAGGTTGCTCAACCGTGGCTATCAAGGGAAATCAGGGATATTATTAAAGCCAAGTAAGTGGCATACAAATTGGCCAGAAATAGCAGCGAACCTGGGAACTGGGAGATATTTAGAACTCAGCAGAGGAGGACAAAGGGTTTGATTAGGGCAGGGAAAATGGAGTTCGAGAAGAAGCTTGCAGGGAACATTAAGACGGATTGCAAAAGTTTCGATAGATAAGTAAAGAGAAAAAGGTTAGTAAAGACAAACGTAGGTCCCCTGCAGTCATAATCAGGGGAAGTCATAACGGGGAACAAAGAAATGGCAGACCAATTGAACAAGTACTTTGGTTTGGTATTCACTGAGGAGGACACAAACAACCTTCCGGATATAAAAGGGGTCGGAGGGTCTAGTAAGGAGGAGGAACTGAGGGAAATCCTTATTAGTCGGGAAATTGTTTGGGGGAAATTGATGGGATTGAAGGCCGATAAATCCCCAGGGACTGATGGACTGCATCCCAGAGTACTTAAGGAGGTGGCCTTGGAAATAGTGGATGCATTAGCAGTCATTTTCCAATATTCCATTGACTCTGGATCAGTTCCTATGGAGTGGAGGGTAGCCAAAGCAACCCCACTTTTTAAAAAAGGAGGGAGAGATAACAGGGAATTATAGACCGGTCAGCCTGACATCGGTAGTGGGTAAAATGATGGAATCAATTATTAAGGATGTCATAGCAGTGCATTTGGAAAGAGGTGATATGATAGGTCCAAGTCAGCATGGATTTGTGAAAGGGAAATCATGCTTGACAAATCTTCTGGAATTTTTTGAGGATGTTTCCAGTAGAGTGGACAAGGGAGAACCAGTTGATGTGGTATATTTGGACTTTCAGAAGGCTTTCGACAAGGTCCCACACAAGAGAATAATGTGCAAAGTTAAAGCACATGGGATTGGGGGTAGTGTGCTGACATGAACTGAGAACTGGTTGTCAGACAGGAAGCAAAGAGTAGGAGTAAATGGGGACTTTTCAGAATGGCAGGCAGTGACTAGTGGGGTACCACAAGTTTCTGTGCTGGGGCCCCAGCTGTTTACACTGTATATTAATGATTTAGACGAGGGGATTAAATGTAGTATCTCCAAATTTGCAGATGACACTAAGTTGGGTGGCAGTGTGAGCTGCGAGGAGGATGCTATGAGGCTGCAGAGCGACTTGGATAGGTTAGGTGAGTGGGCAAATGCATGGCAGAAGAAGTATAATATTGATAAATGTGAGGTTATCCACTTTGGTGGTAAAAACAGAGAGACAGACTATTATCTGAAAGGTGACAGATTAGGAAAAGGGGAGTTGCAACGAGACCTGGGTGTCATGGTACATCAATCATTGAAGGTTGGCATGCAGGTACAGCAGACGATTAAGAAAGCAAATGGCATGTTGGCCTTCATAGCGAGGGGATTTGAGTACAGGGGCAGGGAGGTGTTGCTACAGTTGTACATGGCCCTGGTGAGGCCACAACTGGAGTATTGTGTACAATTTTGGTCTCCTAACCTGAGGAAGGACATTCTTGCTATTGAGGGAGTGCAGCGAAGGTTCACCAGACTGATTCCTGGGATGGTGGGACTGACCTATCAAGAAAGACTGGATCAACTGGGCTTGTATTCACTGGAGTTCAGAAGAATGAGAGGGGACCTCATAGAAACATTTAAAATTCTGACGGGGTTAGACAGGTTAGATGCAGGAAGAATGTTACCAATGTTAGGGAACTCCGGAACCAGGGGACACAGACGAAGGATAAGGGGTAAGCCATTTAGGACCGAGATGAGGAGGAATTTCTTCACCCAGAGAGTGGGGAACCTGTGCAATTCTCTACCACAGAAAGTTGTTGAGGCTAATTCACTAAATATATTCAAAAAGGAGGTAGATGAAGTCCTTACTACTAGGGGAATCAAGGGGTATGGTGAGAAAGCAGGAATGGGGTACTGAAGGTGCATGTTCAGCCATGAACTCATTGAATGGTGGTGCAGGCCAGAAGGTCCGAATGGCCTACTCCTGCACCTATTTTCTATATTTCTATGTTTCTAAATACAGTGGAGGAGGATTTCCTGGAGTGTATTAGGGATGGTTTTCTTCACCAATATGTCGAGGAACCAACTAGAGGGCTGGCTATCCTAGACTCGGTGATGTGGAATGAGAATGGACTAATAGCAATCTTGTTGTGCGAGGCCTCTTGGGGAAGAGTGACCACAATATGGTACAATTCTTTATTAAGATGGAGAGTGGCACAGTTAATTCAGAGACGAGAATCCTGAACTTGAGGAAAGGTAACTTCAATGGTATGAGATGTGAATTGGCTAGAATAGACTGGCAAATGAGACTTAAAGGGTTGACGGTGGATAGGCAATGGCAAACGTTTAAAGATTATATGGATGAACTTCAACAATTGTACATCCCTGTCTGGAGAAAAAACTGAAATGTGGAATGTGGCTCAACCGTGGCTCAGAAGGGAAATTAGGGATAGTGTTAATTCCAAGGAGAGGCATATAAATTGGCCAGAAAAAGCAGCAAACCTGAGGACTGGGAGAAATTTAGAATTCAGTCGAGGAGGACAAAGGGTTTAATTAGGAGCGGAAAAATAGAGGATAAGAGGAAGCTTGCAGGGGACATAAAAAATGACTGCAAAAGCTTCTGTAGATATGTGAAGAGAAAAAGATTAGTGAAGACAAACGTAGGTCACTTGCAGTCAGAATCAGGTGACTTTATAATGGGGAACAAAGAAATGGCAGACCAATTGAACAAATACTTTAGTTCTGTTTTCACGAAGGAAGATACATATAACCTTCCGGAAATACTTGGAAACCGAGGGTCTAGCGAGAAGTAGGAACTGAAGGAAATCTTTATTAGTCAGGAAATTGTGTTAGGCAAATTGATGGGATTGAAGGCCAATAAATCCACAGGGCCTGATAGTCTGCATCCCAGAGTATTTAAGGTTGTAGCCCTAGAAATAGTGGATGCATTGGTGATCATTGGTGATCTATCGACTCTGGATCAGTTCCTATGGACTGGAGGGGGACTAATGTAACAACACTTTTTAAAAAAGGAGGGAGAGAGAAAATGTATAATTATAGACCGATTAGCCTGACATCAGTAGTGGGGAAAATGCTGGAATCAATTATTAAAGATGAAATAGCAGCACATTTGGAAAGCAGTGACAAGATCTGTCCAAGTCAGCAAGGATTTATGAAAGGGAAATCATGCTTGAAAAATCTTCGAGAATTTTTTTAGGATGCAACTAGCAGAGTGGACAAGGGAAAACCAGTGGATGTAATGTGTTTGAACATTCAAAAGGCTTTTGACAAGGTCCCACACAAGAGATTAGTTTGCAAAATTAAAGCATATGGTATTGGGGGTAATGTATTGACGTGGGTAGAGAACTGCTTGGCAGACAGGTAGCAGGGAGCAGGGATAAATGGGTCCTTCTCAGTATCGCAGGCAGTGACTAGTGGGATGCCACTGGACTCAGTGTTGGGACCCCAGCTATTTACAATATACATCAACGATTTCGATGGAATCAACGGAATTGATTGTAATATCTCCAAGTTTGCAGGTGACTCTAAGCTAGGTGGCGGTGTGAGCTGTGAGGAGGATGCTAATAGGCTGTAGGGTGACTTGCACAGGTTCGGTAAGTGGGCAAATACATGGCAGATGCAGTATAGTGTAGATAAATGTGAGGTTATCCACTTTGGTGGCAAAAACGTGAAGGCAGAATATTATCTGAATGGTGACAGATTAGGAAAAGGGGAGGTGCAACGTGACCTGGGTGTCATGGTACATCAATCGTTGAAAGTTGGCATGCAGGTACAGCAGGCGGTGAAGAAGACACATGGCATGTTGGCCTTCATAGCTGGGGAATTTGAGTATTGGAGCAGGGAGGTCTTTCTGCAGATTTAAAGGGCCTTGG
Organism: Pristiophorus japonicus; assembly: GCF_044704955.1. Taxonomy (NCBI): domain Eukaryota; kingdom Metazoa; phylum Chordata; class Chondrichthyes; family Pristiophoridae; genus Pristiophorus; species Pristiophorus japonicus. Next base: position 365,851 of record NW_027252362.1, on the reverse strand, counting down.
TGAGGCGTCACCTGGAATATTGTGTATCAGTTTTGGTCTCCTAATCTGAGGAAGGATGTTCTTGCAATTGAGGGAGTGCGGCGAAGGTTCACAAGACGGGATGGCAGGACTGACATATGAGGAGAGACTGGATCGACTGTGCCTGCATTCACTGGAGTTTAGAAGAATGAGAGGGGATGTCATGGAAACATATAAAATTCTGACGGTACTGGGCAGGTTAGAGGCAGGAAGAATGTTCCCGATGTTTGGGGAAGTCCAGAACCAGGGGTCAGTGTCTAAGGGATAAGGGGGAAGCCATTTAGGACCGAGATGTGGAGAACTTCTTCACTCAGAGAGTTGTTAACCTGTGGAATTCTTTGCCACAGAGAGTTGTTGATGCCAGTTCGTTAGGTATATTCAAGAGGGAGTTAGATGTGGCCCTTAAGGCAAAAGGGATCAAGAGGTATGGATAGAAAGCAGGAAAGGGGTACTGAGCTGAATGATCAGCCATGATCTTATTGAATGGTGGTGCAAGCTCGAAGGGCCGAATGGCCTGCTCCTGCACCTATTTTCTACGTTTCTATGTTTCTATGTCCTGCTACTGCTTTTTTAATAATGGACGCCAACATTTTCCCAACCACAGACGTTAGGCTAACTGGTCTATAGTTTCCTGCTTTTTGTCTTCCTCCTTTTTGAAATAGGGGCATTAAATTTGCAGTTTTCCAATCTGCTTGGTCCTCCCCAGAATCCAAGCAGTGCATGTCCACAGATCCCTGAAAGTAGCAGGCCAGGTCGATAAGGTGGTTAAGAAGGAATATGGAATGCTTGCCTTTATTATCCGAGGAATAGAATACAAGAGATGTGGTCGGTGGGGCAGGTTTGGCCACAGCTGGAGTACTGCGTGCAGTTCTGGTCGCCATATTACAGGAAGGACATGATTGCACTGAAGGGGATACAGAGGAGATTTACGAGTCTGTTGCCGGGAGTGGAGAATCTTAGCCATGAGGACAGATTGGATAGGCTGGGTTTGTTTTCCATGGAACAGAGCCTGAGGGGAGACTTCATTGAGGTGTATAAAATTATGAGGGGTCGAGATATAGTGGATAGAAAGGGCCTATTTCCATTAGCAGAGGGGTCATCAACAAGGAGGCATAAATTTAAAGTAATTGGGAGAAAGTTTATAGGGTAAATTTCTTCACGCAGAGGGTTTTGGGTGTCTGGAACTCACTGCCTGAAAGGGTGGTAGAGGCAGAAACCCTCACCACATTTTAAAAGTGCTTGGATGTGCACCTGAAGTGTCGTAACCTGCAGGGTTATGGACCTAGAGCTGGAAAGTGGGATTAGGCTGGATGGCCTCTTGTTGGCCGGTGCGGACACGATGGGCCGAAATGGCCTCCTTCCGTGCTGTAAACTTCTCTGATTCTATGATCTCCTTCACAAAGAGTTGAGGTGCGTGTGAGGTGACTTGGGCACATCTTTCCTCACGTGACAATATTTCAAAGGCAACTCAACGACTGTAAATCACTTTGGGGCATCATGAGTTCCTGACAGACGCTGCAGAAATGCAAGTCCTTCTTTGCAAAAGTTCGATGCAAATTCAAAATTCGCGGCAAAATGAGGACTCGTCCGGGATTTGAACCCGGGATCTCTCGCATATTTCAAATAACAACCCCGAAGCGAGAATCATACCTCTTGACCAACAAGCCAACTATGTAGTTTATTTAGAGATAAGGTGTAACCATTATTAAGCATTTTTAGTTTGTTGCTATTCCTGATTGGAGGAGCACATGAGACGGAATCAGTGACTTTGTCTTTTTGACATGTCTTCTGAAGCGCCACACGGTCCCAGTCCTGCAGTCAATGAGCTGTCGGGACGTTAATGTATCCATCATCATCATCATCATAGGCGGTCCCTCGAAATGAGAATGACGTGATTCCACGCCAAAAAAGGATGAGTTCATGGGAGTATGGTGTTACTCCTCCCTGTGTGATGCCCAAGTTTGGCCAGGGAGCGCACAGCACCTTTGGTGACTGACCTGACGGCCTCTGCGTTTCACTCAACAAGTGAGACACCATAAGTGAAGAATAATCGCGAGTTGACAGACAACCAAAAAGTGGGAAACTATTCTGATCCCGGCAGGAACTTTTATATTTCTGAAAATGTCCCACCAAGGTGGAATTGTGATCTCTAGAATCTTTCTCCCTATCTCAATTGTTTTCTGTTCTCGAGAATCAAAATGTTTTTGTGAGATTACTACAGCTGCTAGCAGAGCAGTAAGTTGTTCGGGTAGTGGGGGAATTTCATCGCCAAATGTACAACATAATCCTGCAGGTTTGTGATGTTTTCTCTCACAGTGAGGTGAACAGTGGAGGGTTCAGGAATGGGGACAATCCGTTCCTGCGATACTTGAACTTCTGCCTCGGGTTTAAAGCAAAAACTGCTGTCACTGACCGGACACCAGAAGTGTCCATGTTGGTAGTGGGGCGCACTGGTGGTGACACAATATGTCCCACCCCCGATGTATGCTCCCTGTGGAGGGACATGGTTTTGTGCCATTACCTCCATGGTACAGTTGATAGACTGTGCACCAGCAGCTTTAAACCCACACTGTGGTTTAGAATACGTGTTCAAGTGCTGGGGACACAGTATTATGTGTGCACCCGGAGAGGTCAATACCCGTCACAGTGTGTTCCCACTTTATGACATAGGGTGGGACTGCTGTGAAATGAACATGTGCAGCTCCTTGAATGATCCAATGTTCTCCACCCTGTATACAGTGTGGGAAGGGCTGTCCCACCCATGACCGACATCCTAAGTACTATCCCCATGATGGTGTGATTAGAACATCGCGATCGACTGGGACAGGGTAAGTTTCAGAAGCTAGGCCGAGCTGGCACGGGCTCAGTGAGGTACTGTACGGGTGGAGGGCTGCGAGGTGCTTGTTACTGATCCAGGAGGGGACTAAACCTTGTTTTAAATCCTCCAGGTTGTTGCGGCCCTCGCCCAACATCCATGCCCCGTACAGCACACACACCTCGTTCTGTGCAACCTGGTCAGAAGCATTCCTATCCTCCCGTATGAGTGCATTCCCTGTCTGTGCATGTTTTTCCAGCTCAGCCACCATTTCCTTTCAATGGATCATCATAGCCTGGTCCTCGTGTAGCTCTGAGCCTTCTCCTGTGTTTTCTTCTTTCATGATGTTTCTCAGTTGGTTCTTTAGACCATTTATCTGCATGTGTAGTTCTATATCGTCCAGGCTATTTATCACAGAGGATCCTGCATGATATGCAGTTAAAATGTCGTTCAAGGTTCCCCTTCTAGGTCTTCCCGTGCCCATGGTGTCCCTAGCGTACAGGATGTATATATCTGTTTTGTCTACATTCTCAAATTCTAACTCATAAAAGTTCTTGAACATTTCTCTGAGTAGGGCCTGGTATAGCTGCTCTGTTTCCTTCGGGCACCAGTCAGGTATGTGCACCTCGGTAAAGTTTAAAATAACTGAAGCTACTGCATAATGTAGCCCCTGGTATAACACCTTTTCGGTTGGTACCAATACTAATCTGTTCCCGAGTCACTTGGTGGTGGTCAGACACCTTTCTATTATTGTTCTCACTGGCGGGGTCGTGGGCAGGGGTTTCTTAATGTGTGCTATAAGTTCGGTGGTGTTAATTGGGAGTGGGGAGTGTGGGACCACACACCCGTGTCGGCTGAAATCCCACCACATCCCTTCCCCCTCATCTTGCCATTGCCTGGCAAAGGCGATTGATATGTCTGCAGGACAGATCTCCTCTGACCACCACATGCAGACGTAAATTCCCTGTTCAGACTCCCACCACTTGTTCCAACACACCTTCACTCCTCCCCGTGTCCCCGTGATGGTACGGTACGTGTCATTCCCGAGTCTTTCCCAGTCAGAGTGCTGATCCCCCACATCCTTGCTCAGCTTCCTGAGCCAGCACAATCTACCCAGGGGAATCTTTCCTTTACAAGTCAAACACACGTTTTCCCTCCGTGACACTGACCCACGCAGCAACGACCCGTATCCTGGGGCATGGAACTGAGGCCTCCCCAGAGGTAAACCCTTCCTGGCTGGAGTAGTGGGTGGAATGAGACCACATCCACCCTGGCCACCTTCCCTCGTGGGCGTACACGTCGAGCTCTTCCACACCCGGGGTGTCACGCGCTGCAGTCACGATCGGTGCTCTCTCTCCTGAGACCATAAATGGGGGATTCTTCCACGTCTCCTCAGCTGTCGCTGCTCATCCTTATCAGGGTGAGCAGGAACAGGACCCTGTTCATGTTGTTATCGATCTTGTAGTGCCTCTTTTACTGCCGACAAGGTGGGGTCTTTTCCTTTCCCCAATACATATGTCACTATTTAGTCACCGGCTGTCGGCTGAAACTCTTAACTTCTATATTCATCTAAACATCCTTATCCTATTCTACTCGTTTCACACCTTCCATACGTGTGGTTTCTTTTCGGTTGTGGTGCCCTGAAATCATTAGACGCATAATCTACACTACGCTAGATTCTTACTAAACATACCTTAACACATATCGTATTATTTATGTACATCTGCCACCCATCTCCGGGTGGCCAGGTTAATTCCTGTCCTTCTCTTTTCTTCCCTGGCCTCTGTGTTTCCAGGGTGGCCGGTTGTAGGTCGGACAGTACCGCAGGACCTGGAGTGTCCTGACCGGAGGTGGGTCTGAGTCCCACACTATTTGGGGAATGTCCCCTCCGGTGATACAGCACATCGCTCCTTTGGGGGTGGCTGGCTGGTTCATTTTGTCCCCTGGTGGTTCTTCCTGGTTGAAGGCCGTGGGCTGGGGACCCCCAATTAGTGGCTGGTCCACCACTATCTCTTCTGGGGCTCCCTCGTCGCCCGAGGCTACCGGCTGGGTGTCCCTGCTCGCAGGCTGGTCCCTGATCTTAGGTACCCTTTCACGGCAGGTCCCTCTCCCGGGGCTGAACCACTTAAATTGGGGCGCTGGTGACGACGGTGCCTTAGGCCGTGGCGTGTGGAGAGTCCTTCTCAGGGTTTTGACCCCTGGGGGTGCGTCCAAGTCCCAAATGATTGGGGGGATAGCTCCTCCAGTAACTCAGTCCATCGCCCCTCTGGGTACAGTCTGTGGGTCTGCCACGTCCCCTGTGGGATTTCCACAGTCGGGGGCTGCTGGCTGAGGGTCCCTGCCTTTAGCACGGTTCCCTGTTCCTGGCTGTAGCTTACGTTTAGCTGCTGTCCCGGGGTTGCAAAGTTTGCACTGGTTTATGTGGAACCATTTTGTACAGCGAGGCATTTCCACGGCATAGACCATGGGGCTTGCCTTGTCGACAATGTGGTACGGCCCCATGTACAGTGCCTCATAAACCCCTACTCGAGCGTAGTTGCTGACCATAACCTGGTCCCCTATCTCCCATTCATGGTGTTTGCGGGGCTCCAGCAGCAGTCAGTTGCTCCGATGCTGTTTTCCCATATTGTCAGCAGCCTGCCAGTGAATCTGTTTAATGTGTTCAAACAGGTTCCTGACAAAGCTGTCCCAGCTCGCTTCCCTAAGCTGACCTTCCGTGAGTACCGGGGCTAATACATGGGTGGGGGTTCGCCTGGCTCTGCCAGTCATGAGCTCATACAGGGAGTACGCCGTGATCTTTGACTGGCTGGCCCGGATCCCTATGAGGACCAGTGGTCGGACCTCTACCCACCTCTTGGGTGAGTCCCCTGTCTCTTTTTGCAGCCTTTCTTTGATGTTGCGGTTTAAACGCTCCACAGGCCCGGATGACTGCGGGTTGTGGGCGACATGCCATTTACCTTTAATGCTGAGCACCTTAATGGTCTCCTGCATCACCTGCCCGGTGAAGTGGCTCCCCTAGTCGGACTTCACGTACAGGGGTACAGGAGAACACCTCCCTGACCAGGATCCTGGCTGTTCCCAGGGCAGTGGCTGTTCGGCATGGGAAGGCTTCCACCCATTTGGTGAATACATCCACCAACACTAGACAGTACTTGTAACCTCCCTGGGCAGTGGGTCGGGGCCCAATGTAATCGACCTGGATCGACTGCCAGGATCCCTCTACCCTCCTGATATGTCCCATAGACACCTTCCTTTTCTGGGGTTCGGGGTTGTTGGCAGCGCACACCAGACACCTGACACAGAACTCGCGGACGACTTCCCTGAGTCCCGGCCACCACCCTGCCTGTTCCACCCATTGCCAAGTGGTCTCAGGTCCAGGGTGTCCTGCTCCTGGACCCTCGTGGGCCAGCTGGAGGAATTCTTTCCGCTGTTGTTGGGGTACTACCCATTGCTCCCCCTGAACAGCATTCCTTCTGTACGGGCCGTCTACCCTATCCCCTTTTTCTAGCGTGTTCAGGACAGTTTTGGGGACGGGGTCTTGGATCTGAACCGTTTTTCGGTCCGGGGACAATGCTACCCCTGCCCTCCCTGTCATCCCAATCCTGCCCCTGACTGCTGCGATGGGGCCTGGGTTGTACAGATCCTAGAGCTTGCCCGTGCGCGCACCTTGCTTGGCCAACATGTCAGCCTGCTGGTTTCCCTCGCTATGGGGTTCAGTGGTGGAATGTGCCTTCACTTTATGTATATAGATCTTCCCTTCCTCCCCCACGGCTGTCATGATCTTTTCCAGTCGGTGCTTAATTGCCAGGGGACTCCCGTCTGCAGATGTGTATCCGCGACGGGACCAGATAGCCAAGTACTCCAGGCACGAATTGCATGTGAACATACTGTCCGAGAAAATCGTGTGTGGGCTGGGGAATTCTTCGGGGTGTGTGACTACATGCACCACCGCAGACAGTTCAGCGTGCTGGGCACTCATCATACTGGGGAGTTTAATCACCAGGGCAATGCCTGCCTCTGGGTCATAAACTCCACAGCCTGTGAGTCGTTCACCCGCAGATCCGTGCTTGAACCGTCCACAAGGATCTCTCGGCCTCTGCGGTGTAACCCAGCCCGAAAACCTATGTTAATTTCCCACCGTACACCGGTGGACAGTCCCTGGATAGATCATGTTGGCTGCGAGTCTTGGCTCGCAGAGACCCTTTACCCTCAGGTCCATCTGGGAGAGGAGTAGGGTCCAGCGAGCAATGCAGGCACTGCTCTCTGTCCCGTCCTTGATCCGACTATCCAGGAGCATTTGGGTGGGCGTATGGTGGGGAAGGAGTGTGATAGGGGACCCCCCTGTGAAGATCAGTGAACTTTTCACAGCCCAGTGAGTGGCTAGGAGATGCCGCTCACAGTTGGAGTGTCCCTTCTCCACATCCGGGAGTATCCTGGAGGAGTAGACCACTGGTCTCAGCCGGCCATGCCACTCTTGGAGCAGTACTGCACTCAGGCTGTCCCTTCACTGGCTGCTACCTCCAGGAAAAACTCTTTACCCCCATCAATAGACGCGAGAGCTGGTGCGATATGCAGGTCTTTCTTGAGTTGGATAAATGCTGCCTCTCAGCCTTCGTCCCATTCCCACTCCACTCCCTTGTGTCGGAGTCGGAGCAGAGGGGCTGCTGTGGCTGCATAATCCTCAATGAGATCTCTGCTGTACCCAGTTAGCCCGAGTAAAGATCTTGCTTCTGTTACTGTGTCAGGAGCTGGTAACTTCTGCACTGCTTCCCTTCCAGCTTTGTCAATGGCCCTTTCCCCAGCGTGCACAGCCAGTCCCAGGAATTTTACTTCCTTCAGGCCGATCTGTGCCTTTGTGGGATTCACTTTAAACCCTTCTTCTTTCAACAGCTCCAGCAGTTAAGCCAGCAGTGGGCCATGCTCCTCCCCCTCATCGGTGAACAGGAGCAGGTCGTCCACATACTGTACAAGCTGCTGGGGTCTGCTGAAGCTCTTTGAACAGTTGGCCATACATTGATGGAAAATACTGGGGCTGTTGTGGAAGCCCTGAGGGAGACAGTTCCAAGTGTATTGCTGTCCTTTAAAGGTAAAAGCAAACTTGTACTGATCGCTACTTCTTAAAGGTATGGACCAAACCCGTTGGAAATGTCCAGCACTGTGAAGGTGGTCGCGGAGGCTGGGATACGTCCAATGAGGTCGACGACAGCAGCAACAGTGGGTGTACAGGCGGGGATGTTACGGTTGAGTACTCGATAGTCGACCGTGGCTCTCCAGGAGTTGTCCTGTTTCTTAAACGGCCACAACGGAGAGTTCACATGGGCAGCTGTTGGTCTCAATACCCCTGTTTCACTAAAGAACCCAAGGCTGTTTCCATGTCTGCCTCCGCCTCCCTGGGGAAGTTATACTGTTTCTACGGTCGGGTCATAGGGTCCCCATCTATGCTAACCTCGACCACATTTATCCTCCCACAGTCGTGTTTGTGAGTGGCAAAAGCTGCAAGGTTTGCCCATACATACTTTTGGTACTCCATTGGAGTGTTACTGACCAGTGATTCACGGTCGTAACACTCCTTTGGCTTCATGGTGCACACTGTCCCCTTTCCCCGTTTTTCTGGGATAACCATCACCTCACTCTCCTGTCCCGTACAGACTGACCCCCAAAGACAGTCGTTTCTTAAATCCACTAGGATCCCGTGGCCTGGAATAAAGTCAGCCCCCAGGATCCCTCTCCCTTCCTGTTCCCACATCATCAGGACACAAGTCCACTTGGTGTGGAGTGTTCCTAAATGAACAGAGAGCGGAATGTAGAATGAGCCAACCTGCTCGGTGCCTGTGAAACCCACTAAGCTCTCGGGGACCCCGTTCGACAGAGGTGAGGCGGCGGGGTTATTTACATAGACAAGGGTGCTTGATGCACCGGTATCCAGCAGGTCAGTCCCTTTCACCTTCTCCACCTCCATCTGAACGGTCGGTCTCCCCCACGCATCGTACTCGAGGGAACACAGGGGAACAGGCTGTGTCTGTTCTAGTCACTGTTTTGGCTGGGATGGGGCAGATGGGATTTCGGTACCGGTGGCGGTGGCTACCCTCCCAGAGCCATCCAGCATTGTTCGCAGCGCAGTCAGAAAGGTAGCAAACGTGTGGGGAGGGGCTGGCTTCTCGGTCTCGGTCTTTTGGGCAGGGGCAGGAGAACTTTTCCCTTTGATACTCTTCCATGGGTTTCTACAATCCTTTCTCCAGTGCCCACTCTTTCCGCACCCAAAACAGGTACGTTTTGTACCGGAGGGGTTGCCCCCCTCGTGGCACCATTCCCTCTTGTCCTGACTTGGTCTGATTTCGAGAACTCTTCCCTTGGGTGGATGCTCTTCCATCCCCCTGCCGTTCCAGTAGTCTCGGGTCAGTTCCCTGACCACTCCCTGTTCGGTGGCCTGGGGATTTCTCGGGTCAAACCAGGCCTCAGCCTTTGTCCTTATACGTGGTAAATTGTTTGCCATCAGGCTTCGTAGCCAGTGGGCTCTCTCATCCCGGCTTAGGTGATTCCTTTCGAGGAACCACAAACTGACTTTCCACGGGCCCCAGACCCCCAGCACCGGTGTGCGGGCCAAACGTTTGTTGCCGGACCGGGCACATTGGCCCTGGTTCTGGCCCTTCCTGTTCTGGCTCGCCTACCCCTCCTCCCTGCTGCCAAGCCAAGCTGAAACTCGGGGCCACAGGTGGTGGTGGTCCGCTATCCCTGCCCGCCCCACAACTCGTTCACCCTCCTGCTGCCGAACCGGTATAGTCACCGGCACCACAGGTGGTGGTTGAACAGTTTCCTCCTTCTCTTCCAGGTTTACCCGGGCCATACCTGGGTTTATTAGGAATACCTTGCCTTTTGCCTTGCACAGAGCAAGGGTTAAACTTTTGTTTGTTGCTGGCAGGGACCGTGGTCTCCTGACTCAAACCCATTAGTGCTGGCTACTTTATAAGCTGCTGTATATCTCTTAACTTATCCTCCAACTCTTTTACTTGAAGGGTGAGGCGAGTGTTTTCCTCCCACAGTATCTTTTCATTATTCTTAGCCTCGGTAACCTGACACTGAAAATAGTCCTGGCTCTTTTTGAACCTTTCCATTCGCTGTGTCTTTCCATGTTTTAGTTTACGGAGTTCCCCCCACACCTTTCTTCTGCCATAGCTCAATGTTCTTATCTAGGTGTTGGACCTGTTGCTGTCGTCAGGACAACCAAATTGCCTTTTCTACTGATTCCTTATGGTACTTGCTGGCTGTCCACTGGGCCGCAGCGTCTCCTGAACGCTCAGCGCGCAACAAACCAAGCACCCATTCCTTAGTGACATTCACTTTCTTATACACATAGGAGGAAATCCTGTCTTCCATCTTTGTTCTTTCCTCCAAAACAGCAATCTCTGCATCACATCCTTTACACCAAAGTCCTGCCGTGGTCGCCATTCTGTCGGGCGTGGTTTGTGGGGTGAGGTTCACCTCTGACCTTCTGAGTGGTTTGAATCGCTCGCACTATCTGGGTTCTAGACTTTGGATTTATTTGGGGATGTGAAAAAGTGCAAGAGACAATTGGTTTTGGTGCAAAGAACATCAATTTTATTAAGTGCAAGAACGTAAAATGTCGAGCTTGTAATTACTCGAATAAAAAAACACTTATCACTCTTTAAAGGGGTTACAGAAAAATAATACACCTCCCACCTCCCAATGCATAACTCTGACTCGGTGAAACTCGAGGGCAAACAGGGATTATGCTCACCAATCCTCTTATTGTCAGTTGGCGGTGGTTTGCAGCTTCGAGGTTCGCTGGACTCTGTAAGTTCTGCTTGCCGTACCCCGAACATCGTGGAAGACTTCTTACTGCGTAGTCTTCAGTTGGGTGGTGTCCGCTGATGCGGTAGGGTGCGTATTGGATTTATGGGGTGAGTACCCACTTTCTTCCGTCAGCAGTAGGTTTTAAAGTTCTTTTGGGTAATGTTTCACCTGTTGGTATCGAGGAACAGATTGTAGAGTGGAAACTTTCGAATCTTTGGTTTCTTCTTGAGGACTGTTTATCTTAGAATTTGTCGGTCGCGGTGTTTTCGATGTTACCACGTTGGCTGTGGTCAGTTGCTGCCGCGATGATGATGTCCGAAGTTACTGGGAACTGCTTTCTCTGCTGTGATGATGTTCTTCCTTCTCCTTCGGTTGCAGGGCAGTGTGGTCCACGAGTGTCGTCGAGGCTGAAGATGTTGGAGCTCAGAAGAGCTGTATAGGAGGCTGTGTAGCAAGCTCTCTGGAAGGCTTGATACAAACTGCTGCGGCGATCTCTCTCCTTTTTCCCTCCTTCCCGTTCTCCTTCTTTCGTTAAAAAACAAGGCCCCAGTTATACTTTGGGAGCCGTTCTAATTTGCGTGCCAAATGAGCCCCGATTCTTTGTTTTAATTTTGGCGGGCTTGATATCTCTTTGTTATATTTTGGCGGGCCCATTAATGGTAACCTGTCTCGGATGTGTTGATCTTTTGAATTTGTTTCTTGATCGGGAAAATTAGATTTTTGGTATTTGCAATGTCAGCCGAGGCCTGGGTTTTCCATGCGGGCTGGATGGGCCATTGTCATTTTGTATACGCTGGAAGGGTTTCCGGCTCAGAGTGATGGCTGGCTATCTCTGGGTTGATTGTTGCTATGTTAATGTCTCACGGGGAGATGGGTTTTCGAGTTTACACAATTCCCCAGACAAATTTTTCAGCTTCAATATCCCAGACAGCTTCAATACCCAAACTGCTTTCTTTGAACGGTCCTTTAGTTCTCAGCCCTTTCCACACGGACCCAATCTGCTTTGTAAAATTCCAAATTCGATTAAAACTTGTAGTTTCTTCCATGTGCACTTTAGGATCCCAAACTTTCTGGTTGATAGTTCCAAATTCAATTTCCTTTCCAATGAGTCCACACACTGGGGGGTTGTCCAACGAATTTTTGCAATCCTACTCCTGCACCTATTTTCTATGTTTCTATGTTTCAAAAACTTTGGCATGATTGGTTCCATGGTGTAATGGTGAGCATTCTGTACTCAGTAAACCAGTGATCTGACTTCACATTGTGGTGGAACCTCAATTCTTGCTGTCCCAGCTGCTGAAAATTTGGGACAAACAAGTGAAAGACACCTGGTGTTGGTGGGCAGTTTTGTTGCCTTTGTCAGTGATGCTTGATCTGCAAGTCCAGTTGTCAAATCGTGTGTTCAACCATCAGTTACCTGTTACAAATCAGCGGAGGATAAACCAGTTTTTTTATCTAATGCTGCCTTTACCTGCACAATGTGTGCTGAGATTATCTGTGCAATATGCTTTCAGCTGGATGAATAAAAGCAATGCTTTTTGAAATGCAGGCACTGCATTTTTTGTGCGCGAAATAATTTGTATTTTCTTTTCATGCCAAGCATTTTACATTAATGCATTGCAATGCAAATGCACTTTTTACCTGGCAAGACTGAAGTACAAGCTGTGATGAACAGTGTGAAACAAAAACAGGCACTTGAGAACCCATAGCCTCGACAGCATCTGTGTGAATTGGTCTGCATCGATAATTAGCAGAACGTAAAGAGGGGAACGCTATGGAAGAGAAAAGGCTGAGCCAAAGTGTAATGTAGGAGATGATTTTATTGTTTTTGAGAAATGTTTCAAATAATTTTTGCATTGTTGGTTCAATGGTGTAATGGTAAGGACTCTGAATTCAGCGATCTGAGTTAAAATCTTGGGGGAACCTGAATGCTTGTTGTCCCAGCTGCTGAAAATTTGGGACAAACAGATGAAAGACACCTGGTGGGCAGTTTTGTTGCCTTTGTCATTGATGCTTGATTGACAAGTCTCGTTGGCAAATCGTGTGTTCATTCACTGGAGTTTAGAAGGAAGAGAGGGGATCTCATAGAAACGTATAAGATTCTGACAGGACTGGACAGGTTAGAAACAGGAAGAATGTTCCCGATGTTTGGGAAGTCCAGAACCAGGGGTTATAGTCTTAGGATAAGGGGTAGGCCATTTAGGACCAAGATGAGGAGAAACTTCTTCACTCAGAGAGTTCTTAACCTGTGGAATTTCCTGCCGCAGAGAGTTGTTGATGCCAGTTCATTGGATATATTCAAGAGGGAGTAAGATATGGCTCTTACGGTTAAGGGGATCAAGGGGTATGAGAGAAAGCAGGATAGGGGTACTGAAGGAATGGTCAGGCATGATCTTATAGAATGGCGGGGAAGGCTCGAAGGGCCGAATGGCCTAATCCTGCACATGTTTTTTTCTATGTTTCTATGTTGCTAACCATCAGTTACCTGTTACAAATCAGCGGAGGAGAAATCAGTTTATTGTCTAAAATACTGCCTTTACCTGCACAATATGTGCTGAGATTATCTGTGCAATCTGCATTCATCAAGATGAACAAAAATAACGCTTTTTGAAATGCAGGCACTGCCACTGTAGATTAAAAAAAAGGCCGAGCCAAAGTGTAATGTGGAGATGATTTTGCTGTTTTTGAGAAATGTTTCAAAGATTTTAGTGTCGTTGGTTCCATGGTGTAATGGTGAGCACTCTGGAATTTAAATCCAATTATCTGAGTTCAAATCTCAGTAGAACCTGAATGCTTGTTGTCCCAACTGCTGACATTTAGGGGCAAACAAGTGAAAGATACCTGGCGTTCAAGGGCAGTTTTGTCGCCTTTGTCATTGATGCTTGATCCACAAGTCAAGTTGTCAAAATGTCTGCTCAACAATCAGTTACCTTTTACAAATCAGCGGAGGAGAAATCACTTTGTTGTCTAATGCTGCCTTTGCCTGCACAATGTGTGCTGAGATTATCTGTGCAATATGCATTCCGCAGGAGGAATAAAAGCAACGCTTTTTGAAATGCAGGCACTTCATAGAAACATAGAAAATACTTGCAGGAGTAGGCCATTCAGCCCTTCGAGCCTGCACCATCACTCAATAAGATCATGGCTGATCATTCACCTCAGTACCCAATTCCTGCTTTGTCTCCATACCTCTTGATCCCTTTAGCCGTCAGGGCAACATCTAACTCCCTCTTGAATATATCCAATGAACAGTCATCAAAAACTCTCTGCAGTAATGAATTGCACAGGTTAACAACTCTCTGAGTGAAGAAGGTTCTCCTCATCTCGGTCCTAAATGGCTTACCCATTATTCCTAGACTGTGTTCCATGGTTCTGGACATTCCCAATATTGGGAACTGACGCGAAACATGAGAAAAGGCCGAGCCAAAGTGTAATTTTGGAGATGATTTTTTTGTTTTTGAGAACTGTTTCAAAGGTTTTTGTGTGGTTGGTTCCATGGTCTAATGGTGAGCACGCTGGACTTTGAATCCAACAATCTGAGTTCAAATCTCAGTGGAACTTCAATTCTTGTTGTCCCAGTGGCTGAAAATTTGGGACAAACAAGTGAAAGACATCTGGTGCTGGTGGACAATTGTGTTGCATTTGTCATTGATGCTTGATCTGCAAGTCTCGTTGTCAAATCGTGTGCTCTGTGTGAGCACAGTCCTGCATTGCTGAACTCTTTGCTTCAGCACGCAGTCTGAAGTTTGGATTAAATAACAGGAAGATTGAAGTTTGGATGGAAATGATACTGTTAGACAAGGTGGTGCCTTCAGCCAGTGAGATGAGTAACTGGTCATTGACTGGATGTTAAATATTTGAGTACCTTGTTACGGTGGGAATAATGGAAATTCAGGACTAAACGATTTGACAATGTCTGTATGTTCAGTATTTGAGTGTAACCTTGTTACTATTTAATGAGATCTGTAGGTTAAACAAGCAATATTAAGTCTGTCTGTTAAACGATTCAGAAAGCAGTTAGTCAGGATTGTCTGAATGCAAAGAATAAGAGTTCAAAGGCTTTTTCAGTGTAAAGATGAGATCCTTATGGACTGTAGAGACACAGACAGCAGAGACACTGGACATTTGGAAGGTGTGTGTCTCAAGCAGCCACGGAAATCGAAGCAAGCTGCCTTTGTGAAGTGTTCTCAGTAACTTTCATACTTGGTTTGTTTAGTATGAATGTTTAAATAAAAGACCCGATCCTGCCTTTACTACAACGGAGTGTGTGTGGGTAATTCGACGTTAAAAGCAACGAAGTGAAAAGAGCAAGACAGCCGTTTACAACATTTTGGTGATCCCGACGTGATTTTCAAAAGTTCGTTGGCTTATTCGAAGACCCCGACATGAAGCAGAAAGTTGGCTGAGTTGTTGGAAGAAGTGTTTCCCACACATCAGTTCGAGGGGTGAGCATTCTCTTAATTGTCGTGATTAAAGGGATCTTCAGTTGGTAATGGGAGGCTCAGGAGGTATTCCAGTTGAAGTCCGGTCATTTCTTAATGAATGGATTGAGTCGAAAGGGGGAACTTATGGGATGAGACAGGAAACAATGACAGGAGGATGGAGAGAGACACGGCAGTCCTTAGTGAAGAGTGTCCAGTTAAAAAAGATTAAAGTGTTTGGGTTAAAAAGTGATAAAAGGAGAAAAGCGTGAGTGTTGCAGTGTCTCATGCTGGGGATTCAAACGTTAGGAGAAGAGGCTGAGGCTCCAGATAGGGAAGTCTCAGAACTCAGAGAGCAGCTAACAGCAGTGAGTAAAGAAGTAGAGAATTGGTGATTTCAGGCACTCGGGGCAGCCAGGACTGTTCTGACACTGGATCAGCATCTTGCTGATGAACAGAAGCATAAACAAGATCTAGAGAAAGGAATATCTAAGCTGCAGCAGATGGTGGTATTAGGTTGGCCAGCGGAGACAGCAATTGATAAAGCTGGGTGGTATTCGGAGGATTCCCCGGGTCTGAGAGTTTAAAGGGGATGAAGGGACAGGGAGAATGCCCACCGTTCCCATCCACAGCTCCGTTGTCTTCTCTGACTTCGGAGCCTCGAACCCGTGTGGTTCGCGTGGCAACGTTAGGTACGGAGGCGGAGCAGTTAGATGCCTCTTCGGTTACTCAGACGCTTAACACCCCACAACATTACACACGACCTTCCGATAATGTGGAGAATGGGGGAAGCACGCTCGAGCGGACAAGGCCAGAGCAGGATCATGATTCCTCTGCTCCCTATGGAGCTCGTGAAGGGAACACGACCTTAAGTGGTTTTGGGGATACCTGGTATGAGCGAGGAGGGGTACAGTTACAGGACATGAGAGCTATCCTAAGTGAAGTGGGACCTGCACCTCTTCAGGATCTTAAAAAGTTTGCCCAATGGTGGTGTAATATTCTGGGATGGTGGCAGTCAGGGAACATATCAGAGAAACCGAGGGTTCACATGGTTCTGTGAGCTTCAGGGAATCACCGGGGAACGGGAGTAGGTTTTGAAACAACTTCCAGGTCTCATGCTTGGTAGAATAATAGCTGCAATCTTTGTTACTCACTCAGGGCCACAGTTAATAAAGCGGCTTGCATTATTACCAGGGGAAGGACACAGGGAAGCTGGGGAACGTATATTCCAGTTGTGTAAAAGTTTGGGAAGTAATTGGATTGATATCAGTCATTACGGGGATGGTACACAGAGAGAGATCATTTTGACTCTCCTATCCCCGTCAGTAGTTCTGGAAGTAGATGCCTGGGGTGGGGACGAACGTTTTGATAAATGGTTGGCAGGGTAGAAAGCTTGTATCAGGGAGCTGCAGGAATTTCAGTCATGGAAGTGAGACAGGAGCTACAGCGATGGAAGACAGAGGGGCCTGAGTGGATGAATCCCGCGAGGAGTCACATAAAAGGAGCAGGACCAGGTAGTGGCCGTCAGTTGATAGAGGACAGGGATAGACTGGCTAAAGAATTAGAAAAGTTAAAAGAAAAGTTGAAGATTCAGGAAAGAGAAGCTGGAGTCACAGACAGGAATGATACCTCGGTTCAGTTGCTGAGGTCGGGGGTAGATTCCGCAGGTGAGGGAGGATCCCTATCGGGATGCCGTGCCTCAACCACACATGTCGTTCCTTTAGGATCCTTACTTCAGGATAGGGGTGGCCATAACCTTATCGAGGCTTGTGTGGAAGGGCAGCGGGAAGTGGACACAGGGTCAGCCAGACAAATGAAGGTGCTCCTGGAGGAAGGGGATTCCCCTCTTCAGAGACAGTTCCCCAACACCCCAGATACACGAGGAGCAGTTACTGAACAGTCAGAGATGAAAGCAGTGGGAGAAGCTTGTTCAGAAACATTTAAAGTTTCTGCAGGAATGGGCTGTCTCAGAACTGATGAGATGTTCAGTGAAAAGCTCAAATGTGGGAGTTACAAACATGATCTTTAAGGATGTGAAATAGAAGTTTGATCGTTGCAAATGTCGAGAGAGTGAATTAAGAGCAGTTCAAAAGGGTGAACTGAGAGAAGGACTGGGTCTCTCGACTGACTATTCAGCATTTCCGTCATCCTTTACTGCATGTTGTTACACTTCTCCCACAAAGCAGAGGAAATTGTTAAAACCTGTGCAGAGTGCAACAGACTTGGTCGAAGACACCGATTGCGAGTTTACATTTCTGAATGTAAACAGCATGGAATTCAGTTGGAAACATCAAAAATTGAAAGTTGACTTTTAAGTAAAAATGGATATGGTGATCACAGACCAACGGACTTTAAAATAGCATCCTGAGAATCTGAATCTACAAGAACCATACTTTGACCCTAAGCGTGCTGCTATTTGGAAGAAGGAAATACGGAAATGGAATACAACATTTCAACAGCTACAGAGTTTGAATCAAGCAATCGTTGTGGACATTAACCATCACACTGCGGAAATCGAGAACGTGCACACAACTTTGGAGCAGATTGAACATGTAAGCTGGTGGGAGTCATTGTTGGGTTGGAGCCCGACGGCAACAGGTGTGATGAACACAATGATACACCCTGTCCTTATGCTGGTGCTAGTTCAGCTGACCGTGCTGGTCATTTTGATTTACTGTGGATGTCGTGTTGGAAAACAAGGACTACAACTGGACAATGCTGTTGAACGAGCTCGAGCCACCATGCAAATGTATGTTACCCTGATAAGACCTGCAGAGAGGCGAGGAGAAGAAGTAGGGGAATGTGGGAGCACAGTCCCGCATTGCTGAACTCTTTGCTTCAGCACGCAGTCTGAAGTTTGGATTAAAAAACAGGAAGATTGAAGTTTGGATCGAAAGAGACTGTTAGACAAAGTGGTGCCTTCAGCCATCGAAATGAGTAATTGGTCATTGTCTGTATGTTAAATATTTCATTGTACCTTTGTTACTATTTAATGACATCTGCAGGTTAAACAAGCAATATTAAGTCTGTATGTTAAACAATTCACAAAGCAGTTAGCCGTGATTGTCTAAATGCAAAGAAATAAGAGTATAAATATGAGACTCACACACGCAGACACCAGAGACACTGAACATTCGGAAGGTGTGTGTCTCAAGCAGCCACGGAAATAGAAACAAGCTGCCGTTGTGAAGTGTTCTCAGTAACTTTCATACTTGGTTTGTTTGGTATGAATGTTTAAATAAAAGACCCGATCCTGCCTTTACTACAACGGAGTGTGTGCGGGTAATTCGAGGTTAAAAGCAACGAAGTGAAAAGAGCAAGACAGCTGTTTAAACCATTTTGTAACAGGTAACTGACGGTTGAACACACGAATTGACAACTAGACTTGTCGATCAAGCATCAATGACAACGGCTACAAAACTGCCCACCAGCACCAGGTGTCTGTCACTTGTTTGTCCCAAATTTTCAGCAGCTGGGACAACAAGCATTCAGGTCCCACAAAGATTTAAACACAGATCACTGGATTCAGAATCCTAAGTGCTCACCATTACACCATTGAACAGATAATGTAAAATCGTTGAAACATTTCTCAAAAACAACAAAATCATCTGCAACATTACACTTTGGCTCGGCCTTTCCTCATCCACATCGTCAGTTTCCTCTCTTACGCTCTGCTAATTATCGATGCAGAGCAATTCACACAGATACCGTCGAGGCTATGGGTTCTCAAGTAGCTGTTTCTGTTTCACACTGTTCATCACAGCTTGTACTTCAGTCTTGCCAGGTAAAAAGTGCGTTGGCATTGCAATGCATGAATGCAAAATGCTTGGCATGAATAGAAAATGCAACATTTTGTCGAGTTAGCAAGTAGGTGACGAGGTTTGGGGTTGATGTGTGTCACTTTCAGTCTTTGAAATTTCACCAAGCAAAGAAACGGTGAATCGAACTGTCCCTGTAAGCATTGTGTTCACATTTAATCACAGGAATATCTGCAGTCAGAGCCGAAAAGTAATTACAACCTAATACCAGCTTCGGTACAATCAGATTACTTTGTCACAGACAAGGCACCGGAAGGCTGGAAGGTAGATCACACCGGTTGTGGGAGAGCTGGTTGGTGGTGAAATGGAAGTGTCTGCAGTGTGCGGGACCAGACTGCTTCCACACATCCACAATGAATGTCCCACGCTTTATTTGGAAAAAATACAACTGAGAGTGGAGAAGTTCCATCCCGGTCAGAGCAATCTGAAGCTTTAACTGACTGATACCCTGGTTTGGGATGTCTTGCGATGTTTATTTGCGTAAGTTTCTGTGGCGCAATGGGTTACCACATTCGACTGTTGACAGAAAGTTTGGTGGTTCGAGCCCACCCAAGGAAGATCCCTTTCACTGTTTTTCCCTGAGGATTCGGTGCCGCACAGTTCCAGGTTGTCTTTGTGCGTTTTGGTTGCACAAATATATTCTGCAAACATTGCCAGCTGTGCTGTTATCCAGTGAGTTCCCACTCCAATACTTTTATGAGCATTCAGTTCAAGTGTCGAGTTTGAGTGCATACAGAACTGTACAGAGATATCAGAAAATTTAACAAGGCTGTGGGACATTGTGTTTTGTTAATATTGAACCACGAATATGAATAAATCCATTTTTTATAAAAATTAATTCAACAAGTTTTCAAAATGCTTCCGCCCAGTTTCGAACCAGGGACATTTTTTGTGTTAGCTGATAACCACTGCATTACAGAAACACTACAGCAATGTCAGGAACATCACCAGAGCTTTAACATACACAGCTGGCCGATACTCCAGCAGCTGGTTTTATGAGAATAGAGTGATGGTGCTATATTTAGGAAGGCTGTGAGTGTGGCAGGAATTGATCTAGTGTTTCCCAGACTTTACACATAGGAACAGGAGGTGACCATTGAGCAGCGAGTGGTTAGGAACTGGAATGCACTGCTTGAAAGGACGGTGGAGGCAGACTCAATCTTATTTTTCAAACGGGAGCTGGATAAGTGTCTGAAGGAAAAACAATTTCAGGGCTACGGGGAAAGGGCGGGGGAGTGGGACTCGCTGAGAGTTGGCACGGGCTCGACGGGCCGAATGGCCTTCCGTGCTGTAACCGTTCCATGATTCTATAAGTTAGTGGCACATTTCATAGTGTGGGTGGAAGCAGAACATTGCAAATGGACATGGATTGAGTCGGCAAAAAAAGAGGCATCTGATTCAGGAGATAGAATCAGTAGTGAAGATAAAATAGAATCAGTCGTGAAGATAAAATCCCACGGTGCTCATTTTCAGATTCAACGCAGTAGGATTTCAAATAAAGTGAAATAATTTTACAGTGAAAAGATTTGGTAGTGTTACTTGTATTTCTGTCTTTAATTAAACTTTTTGGCATCTGACTCCCGTTCATGCCTCTGCTGAATAAGAAAGGAGGGTTTGACGTTGACCAGACTGCACTGCCCCTGATATTTGTGAGCTCCTCCTTTATATTCAGTGGTTTCTCGCCCTTTGATGGGCTGCAGTGTGGCGGATATCACGTTGGCCTCACACACGAAAGGTCCCCGTTGGATCCGTTTTCTCTCACTCAAAGTTATTGAAGTGAAATAAAGAGCAATGAAGGAGTAAGGGAGCCCATTTGCCAGGAGAATAAATAGGAAATAAAAACAGCAAATGCTGGAAATCTAAGCAAATCATGCAGCATTTGCCAGGAGACGAAACTAACCTCCGATTGTTTCCTTGTAGCAAGTTTAAATACAATGTTTCTGCCCGGGATTGAAGCAAAGACCTTTGGCATGTAAAGCAAACGTGATAACAATGAAACCACAGGAATCTTTGGCACAACAGCCCCAACAGAGGGGAGCTGACCAGTGAGCTCCCTCTGTGCTGATCGGGAATGAGGAGGCTCACCTGAAACAACTTCTGTCCCACACTGAAAGTTCTCAATCCTTCTCCTCCACTGCCCTTTACAGAAATGTCACGGATCACCCAGCCACCGTGTTCACTTCCAGATCCTCACAGTGGGGCCACAGAGGCTCCTACCGTCTCTCCGCGATCAGTGAACTCACCCAGTTTACAAAATTAAACCCGGAACATGTGCCCGGCAAAGGGCAGGAGAAGCCAGATAGTCTGTAAGCTCGGTCTATCACAGAAAGTATTGGTATTCATGGTGATTGCAGCAATTATTAATCGTCTCACAGACCTCAATTATTTTTATGCGACGAATTGATCGACAATTGAAACCAGGTTAGTGCACCAGATCTTAACCCCTCGACCACCAGGGAACAGTTATGATAGATGTAGATATATTTATATATATTTATATTTGAACCTGAATATCAATGGCTAGATACCTAGACCTCATGGTGCAACAGTAGTGCATCTTACTTTGAGTGAGAGAAGTTGTTCCACAGAGACACCAATTTCATCTTTTGTTCACTTTTAAACACTAGAAACTGAGACAGGGGGAATAAATAGAGAAATAAAAGCACAGGGATATAGGCAAGAGGAAGAGAGAAGGGAAAATATACTGTCCCCACCCAGAACTAATGCAGAAACCCCTCTGCTGCGCTCGGGGTGGCCACCCACATCCTGGATACACTAACGGGAGAACACCAGCGGAAGGTCGGGGCCATAAAAGGAACGGCGAGCGGCCCTGGGAGCAGCTTGGAGGTCCCGGAAGACTACTCCAGGGAGCAGCGCGAGTTGGTGCAGGAGGGCGGCGGCAGCGAAGAATGACGTCAGCAAGTTCCAGGTCGGTGATTGGAGCGTGGGCAGATACAGCATGAGCGGCGAGATTGGGGCGAAGGAGCGGCGAGAGACTGTAGAGGGACGTGATCAGGGCCCAGGGGAGGCATGACTTCAGGGCCAGGGGCCCAGGGGCAGCACGGGCCAGCCCACACTGCGATATGTGTGCGCACTAGGTCCGTGCAGCAGAGCTGTTCTCCAGTCGTCTTGGTTAACCCTTGCCACTGGACCAAGACCTCGCTCTGTCAAGCCCGTGTGATGGCTAGGATGCAGCGGCCACCACACGTTAAAAAAATCCACGCACAGGCATCTTCCACCCTTTGGGATGTAGTTCGGGTCCTTCATTGAAACACCTGTGAACTCATCCTTTTTCGGCGTGGAAGCAAGACTTCCTCATTTCGAGGGACCGCCTATGATGATGATGATGATGGATACATTAACGTCCCAACAGCTCATTGACTGCAGGAGTGGGACCGTGCGGCACTTCAGAAGAAATGTCGAAAAGGCAAAGTCACTGATTCCGTCTCATGTGCTCCTCCGATCAAGAATTGCAACAAACACTAAAAAATGCTTCAATAATGGTTACATCTTATCTCCACCTGTGTTAAGCAGTTGGCTTGTTGGTCCAGGGGTCTGATTCTTTATTTGGGTTTGCTGCTTGAAATTTGTGAGAGATTCAGGGCTCAAATCCTAGACGATCCTTGAATTTGCATCGGACTTTTGCAAAGAAGGACTTGCATTTCTGAAGCGTCTGTCAGGAACTCCTGATGCTCCAAAGTGCTTTACAGCCATTGAGTTACCTTTGGAGTGTTGTCATGTGAGGAAAGATGTGCCCAAATCACCCCACACGCACCTCAACTCTTTGCAAAGAAGTTCATAGAATCATAGATGTTTACAGCACGGAAGGAGGCCATTTCGGCCCATCTTGTCCGTTTCGGCCAACAAGAGGCTATCCAGCCTAATCCCACTTTCCAGCTCGAGGTCCATAACCCTGCAGGTTACGGCACTTCAGGTGCACATCCAAGCACTTTTTAAATGTGGTGAGGCTTTCTGCCTCTCCCACCCTTTCCGGCAGTGACTTCCAGACCCCCACAACCCTCTGGGGGAAGAAATTTTCCCTCTAAACATTCACCAATTACTTTAAATTTATGCCTCCTTATTGTTGAGTCCTCTGCTAAGGGAAGTAGGTCCTTTCTATCCACTATATCTGGGCCCCTCATAATTTTATACACCTCAATGAGGTCTCCCCTCAGGCTCTGTTCCATGGAAACCAAATCCAGCCTATCTAATCTGTCCTCATGGCTAAGATTCTCCACTCCCGGCAACATCCTCGTAAATCTCCTCTGTATCCTCTTCAGTGCAATCATGTCCTTCCTGTAATATGGCGACCAGAACTGCACGCAGTACTCCAGCTGTGGCCTAACCTGCCCCACCGACCCCTTCTCTTGTATTCTATGCCTCGGCTAATAAAGGCAACCATTCCATATTCCTTCTTAACCACCTTAGCTACCTGGCCTGCTACTTTCAGGGATCTGTGGACATGCACTCGCTGGTTTCTGGGGAGGACCCAGCAGATTGGAAAACTGCAAATGTAATGCCCCTATTTTAAAAAGGAGGCAACAAAAAGCAGGAAACTACTGACCAGTTAGCCTAACATCTGTGGTTGGGAAAATGTTGGAATCCATTATTAAAGACACAGAAAAATAGAAACATAGAAAATAGGTGCAGGAGTAGGCCATTCGGCCCTTCGAGCCACACCACCATTCAATAAGATCATGGCTGATCATTTAGCTCAGTACCCCTTTCCTGCTTTCTCTCCATACCCCTTGATCCATTTAGCCATAAGGGCCACATCTAACTCCCTCTTGAATATATCTAACGAACTGGCATCAACAACTCTCTGCGGCAGAGAATTCCCATAGGGTAACAACTTTCTGAGTGAAGAATTTTCTCCCCATCTTTATCTGAAATGGCTTAGCCCTTATCCCTTCGACTCTGACCCCTGGTTCTGGACTTCCCCAACATCAGGACCTGACCAGTCCTGTCAGAATTTTATGTGTTTCCATAAGATCCCCTCTCATTCTTCTCAACTCCAGTGATCTCTCGATCCCTTGATTCCCCGAGACTCCAAAAATCTATCTAACGCAGCCTTGAATATATTCAGAGACTCAGCATCCACAGGCCTGTAGGGCAGAGATTTCCACAGATTCATAACCCTCTGATTGAAGAAATTCCTCCTCATCTCTGTCTTAAATGGCCGACCCCTGAACGTGAGACTGTGGCCCCTGGTTCTAGACACTCCAGCCCGGGGGAAACAACCTCTCAGCATCGACCCTGTCAATCCCCTTCAGAATATTGTGTGTTTCAATGAGATCACCTCTCATTCTTCTAAACGCCGGAGAGTATCGGCCCATTCTACACAATCTCTCAACTTAAGAGAGTCCTCTCATCCCAGGAATCAATCTGGTGAACCTCTGTTGTACCTCCTCCCAGGGAAATATTTCCTTCCTTAAATAAGGAGACCAAAACTGTGTGCAGTACTCCAGGTGTGGTCTCACCAGGGCCCTGTACAATTGTAGAAAGAATTCCTTACTCTTGTACTATGGGCTATATATTAGGTACTATGGGGCGAGTGCCCTGTTTTTTTGCTGATTCGACGGTTGTATAAAAAGTTATTAAAATTTGACAGTTGCTCGGCAAACATATTTGTATTTCCTTCAGTATACTCCTTACTCTTCAAGGGCTAGATTTTCCCCAAGCAGTTTTGTCGGCGCACTGACCTCAAGCGCACCGACTTTGCGCGTTGGAAACGGCGCGGGGTAAAACTCGCCCCATCCTGGCCGCTGTGTACAGTCCCCGGAGTCCTGGCGTGGTGTCGATGGTGAAGTGGGGGGCGGAGCCAAATGCCTGCACCGAAAACACTGCCGGCACCTTCGCGCATGGGCAGTAGGGAGAGAAAACTTGGCACTCTGCCATTTTTAAACAGTGTCAAACCCGATGAAAAGCACAGCAGCTTCTCAGCTTCTCCGGTCGCTCGGCGGGCTCTCCCCCCATCCCTCCCCGATAAAACGCACAGCTCCAGCACCTGCAACTTCTCCGGTCCACAAGCTCACACTTCTCCGGTGTGTCTTCCCTCCCCTATCCCAGGGATATCGGGACCGAGTGCAATGTAGCCAAGTTTGCTGATGATACAAAGATGGGTGGGAAAGCAAATTGTGATGCAGCAAAGTAAATCTCAATTCCGGAAGAACAATATGGAAAAGTACAGTGACCCCGACGTGATATAAACACGCAGCCTTCTGATCTGGAGTCAGACACACGACCGTTGCACCACGAGGTCAACAGTACAGAGTGCCCATGTTTATATACATGAAGGTTCCTGAAACACAGTTTCATTTACCCTGCATTGGTGCAATGAAAGGGCTTTAAAATCCCCGGCCACTCCCACCGTGGGTCAGACAGCATCAGAAGCAGTGCCCACCTGTCACTCACCCTCTCACGCCCGCTTTCATCACCTGCTGCCCGCGGACTGCAGCAAATCCAGTTCATCATCATCATAGGCAGTCGCTCGAAGCGAGGATGACTTGCTTTCACGCCAAAAAAGGATGAGTTCACAGGTGTTTCAATGATGGACCTAATATTCCAGGTCCCGAACTGCATGTTGAAGGGTGGAAGATACCTGTGCGTGGATTTTTTTAACGTGTGGTGGCCGTTGCACCCCAGCCATCACACGGGCTTCACAGAGTGAGGTCTTGGTCCAGTTGCAAGGGTTATCCAAGACGACTGGAGACCAGCTCTTCTGCACAGACCCAGTGCCCACACATATCGCAGTGTGGGATGGCCCGTGCTGCCCCTGGGCCCCTGGCCCTGAACTCACGCCGCCCCTGGGCCCCGATCACATCCCTCCACAGTCTCTCGCTGCTCCTGCTGTACCTGCCCACGCTCCAATCACCGACCCGGACTTTGCTGACATCACTCTTCGCTGCCGTCGCCCTCCTGCAGCAGCTCGCGCTGTACCTTGCCGTGGTACACCAGCACGCTGCTCCCAGGCCGCCGCTCACCGCTCCTTTTATGGCCCCGACCTGCCGCTGGTGTTCTCACGCAGGTCGGAGCCTCCACGCTGCTCCCAGCAAATCCAGTTACACCCTGTGTCACCGCACAATTCTCAGCTGTGATTGTAAGCTGACTATATTTAAAGCTATCGCAGAGACTGCAAACAGTGTTCCCTGGTAGTCGAGTGGTTAGGATTCGGTGCTCTCACTGCCGTGGTCTCGGTCTGAGTCTTGGTCAGGGAAAGCATTTTTACAGAGCAAGTTGACAAAAATAATTCAAGTCTGTGAGATACTGAATAATTGTTTCAATCATCATTAATCCACCCACATGTGTTGCACACTGAAGGAAATACAAATATGTTTGCTGAGCGACGGCCGAATTTTAATAATTTTTTATACAACCGTCGAATCAGCAAAAAAACAGGGCAATCACCCCATAGTACCTAATATATAGCCCATAGCACAAGAGTAAGGAAATCTTGCTACAATTGTACAGGCCTTGGTGAGACCACGCCTGGAGTACTGCGCACAGTTTTGGTCTCCTTATCTGAGGAAGGATACACTTGCCTGGGAGGTGGTACAACGGAGGTTCACCAGATTGATTCCTGGGATGAGAGGACTGTCTTATGGTGAGAGATTGTGTAGAATATGCCGATACACTCTGGAGTTTAGAAGAATGAGAGGTGATCTCATTGAAACGAACAATATTTTGAAGGGGATTGACAGAGTAGATGTTGAGCAGCCCAGCTAGCTCAGTCGGTAGAGCATGAGATTCATGATCTCAGGGTCGTGGGTTCGAGTTGAGCGAATTATTTTCCTTAAACTTTATGTTGCTTTCACGGGAAAATATCTTCAATGAACCCATGATCTTCTTTGCACAATAAAAGGAATGCGAACTGAGGGAGAGTTGATAATTTAATCATTTGTTCTGTGATCTGCATAAGAACACAAGAACCAGGAGCAGGAGTCTGCCATTTGGCCCTTCGAGCCTGCCTTCTTTTGCAACAAAACAAATTATAACCATGTTTTCAAATTCGCAGTGCGAGATATTTAGAGGGCACCTTTCAATGCTTCACAAAATGCTCCTTTCGCTACAGCTACCCGGAATTGATTCCTGGTTTGGGAAGTAACTTTGATATCACCATTTGTCATTGAAGTGGAGTAATTTTATTACATTAGATAGATATCCCAAAGCACTTCAGAGTGGTGTCAAATCAAATGATTTTGTAATTAAACACCATGAATGTTAGGAGTGGGATTCAAACCCATGCCTCCAGAGAAGACTGTGACCTGAACACAGCGCCTTAGACCGCTCAGCCATCCTAACTGTTGTAAGTTGTTGTTACAAGTTGTTACTTTGGATAGTTTCAGACCGGGCACTTGTTCAGTGTTGCTGGAAGGCCCAGTGACCGGGATATCCTCTTCCCTGGGATTTTCCTCAGCCTGTGCTCGGTGTACAGGGAGCTTTGGCCCAGGCCTGAGGTAGTTTGCATCATGCATCAATGTACCCTGGAATGTTTTTGTTCAATTTTATTGCAGACATGTTTTTGTTTCAACAACAATGTTTCTGTCCGTGATCGAGCTGCGGACTTTTCACATGTGAGGCAAACGTGATCACCACTGAACTTCGCAAGCTGCTGCTTAGCTCAGTGCCCAGATAGAAGTGTTCAGCAACAAGCTGAAATGCTCAATCCCTCTCTCTGCAAAAAGTTCCTTTCACAAACATTTCCCTGACCGCAACTGCACCAAACAACAATGTTCTCTTTTCAAAGTCATTAAACTCCCGAATTTCCACATCTGCAATTTTCTGGACAAAGACAAGGACTGAAAGCGCTTTGTGATCAGAAAATTGCCGGAACTCCTGGCGATGGTTGATTTCTGTGCACACCTTGGAATTCAGGAGAACTGATTTCGTGGTTTGAAGTTTGAGGTAAACCCACGGGGCGGAGCCAACCGTCACCTGGCAGCAATCAGCGACAGGAACATGCAACTGAAGCAGGCCCGGCTATCAACGGCATTATCATCGCCGAATCCCCCACCATCAACATCCTGGGGGTCACCATTGACCAGAAACTTAACTGGACCAGCCACATAAATACTGTGGCAACAAGAGCAGGTCAGAGGCTGGGTATTCTGCGGTGAGTGTCTCATCTCCTGACTCCCCAAAGCCTTTCCACCATCTACAAGGCACAAGTCAGGAGTCTGATGGAATACTCTCCACTTGCCTGGATGAGCACCGTTCCAACACTCGAGAAGCTCGACACCATCCAGGAAAAAGCAGCCCGCTTAATGGGCACCCCATCCACCACCTTCAACATTCACTCCCTCCACCACCGGCGCACCATGGCTGCAGTCTGCACCATCTACAGACAGAGTTTAGGGAGCTAGGAGAGAGATTAAAAAGCAGGACCTCAATGGTAGTAATCTCCGGATTACTCCCGGTGCTACGAGCGAGTGAGTACAGAAATAGGAGGATAGAGCAGATGAATACGTGGCTGGAGAGATGGTGCAGGCAGGAGGGCTTTAGTTTCCTGAGGCATCGGGACCACTTCTGGGCGAGGTGGGACCTGTACAAGCCGGACAGTTTGCACCTAAACAGAGCCGGGACCAATATCCTCGCGGGGTGGTTTGCTCGTGCTGTTGGGGAGGGTTTAACCTAGTTTGGCAGCGGGATGGGAACCTGAGAATAGATTCAGTAGGGAGGGAAGTAATGCTGGAATTAGGAAGCAAAAATAAAGAAAGTGAGTTTGAAAGAGAGAGGAAACAAGCAGGTAAAAAGGGTAAATAAACAAATTGAAAGACACTGTTGTAGGAAGGTAAAGGCACCTGCTGAATATATAAATGTATGTATGTTTAAAATGTTAGCCAGATATAAAATGGTTGCCAGGGGGCTTAGCAAAGCATGATGGGGACTCGGTAAGCCAAGTTAGCTAAAACTGCTGACTGAGCGCTGACCCTGCAGAGCCTGGTACCAGGAATGTGTTGAATCAACAACTTGAGGCAAGATAGTATACAGAACACTGCGGTACCTCGTACGGAATGTCGTCAAGTCAGTGACCACCAGATGGGGTGCCGAGCAACCACGGAGATAAGGAGCGAGGCACCGGCGGAACCCATGATTAACGAAGATAAGGGAGGTCTGGAAAACATCACACGGATATGAATTAGCCCCCAACTGTCACGAACTGATCATGCAGCCCCCTGATGTACCGGGGTTAATTCTATTGGCCCATTTAAACCTATATGTGATCTATAATTATTATGATTGGATTGTGTCCAGCCAAAGTGGGCTGAGTAACTGTAATGAACTATTGTAAAACATATAAATATCGATGAATTTCTTTGTTCGGCGGAGTAGAGTGCCTGGAGTTGGACCAGAGGCTCTCTCCCCGCCGGCGTAATAAAGGCCGTTTTTGTGTTGGAACCGACCCCGAGTGTCGAGTAATTCTTCCACGAAAACATTTGCGCTAACAGTGGCGTCACGAACAGCATTTCCCGGAGTCGCTGGACGTCCTTGGAAAAACCCGGGTGAGTATAAAAGAAAATTTATTATAAAGGGTGCGGAAGGTGGAGGCCGGTTGATCGACACGACGAGGCGGTCTAATTTCTCAAACGCTTTGCCTGAGCCTTAATTAAGAGGACTTTTTTCCCACGTGACGGCCAGGAACTCAGTAGACGTAGGGAACGCACTTAGACCGTGGGATCGTGATACCGAGCGACATCTCCCGGACTCAGTAGTGTGATTTGAAAATAGACTCCGGAGACCAGGCGGTGCACAGCGACCAAAGGAAACCAAACCTGTGAACAGGGTCGGACCGACAGACAAAACGGTGGTAGGTAGTCGTTAAGGAGGCGTGGGGCACTGCGGGAATTGCTTAAACGCGTTTTAAGAATTGTATAAGTTTGTGTAATAGCAGAACTTGTGACCTGACAGTAGCCAGGAGACGGTCAGCTACAAGTTACACTAGGAAGAAAGTGGACCTCTGAGATTCGATTCCTAACGGTTCTAGTCCTACCCAGGAATGGCCAATAAATCAGGTAATCTCGAGTGGGGACTAGAAGGGTCCCTTACCTGCCACCTGGCGGAAAAACAAAAGGAACTAATTGAGAAGATGATTAAGTCAGGATGGAACCCCCAGGACCCGCCAGCAAATCAACGGGAATGGTGGGAGAAGGAAAGGAAAGATAAAGATGAGAAAGCCATGGTCATGATTCTTCAAGCCCACATAAAATTAACAGAGGAAGTTAATCAATATGTAAGAAATAAAAAAAACTGATAGTGATTATCTTAAGTAAAGTATGGATCCAAGATTAGATCCAGCCAATCAATAAACTTTGTTGAATGAAATCGAGACTTTTCTGAATGTTTGTCTAGGAATGAGATAAAGAATGGAGAAGGGAAGCTGTAATGCCTTTAAAAAAAAGCCTGTGTCTCTGGAGGCTGCAGGCTGGGGAAGTACGCTCCTATTTTTCCTTTGTGTAAAACCTTGACGCGAAAGCTTTTAGCTCAGGAAAGAGATTTTAAAATTACAGATTGGCAGTCCAAAACTTGAATTGGGATTTTGAGATATTTCAGCTGATTCTCATTGATAAACATTTTGGTTGTATAGGAAAATCTTGGGTTTGGAAGCCTTTTTAATAAAAGTACACATACTGCGTCAGGAACTGAAGCTTAAAAAATATGCAATTTATGAAATATAGTGCCACAAAATTACAGTTACAGAGCAAAAGATTAGAGTTTTTGATCAGCTTCGAAAACGGAATTTAAGCAAAAAAATCCAGAATACCATATTTGGCATTTTGTAATTCAACAATAAATACAAATTCTACAAAAGGGGAGCAGAAATTAGGATGGGAACAGTGAAGAGTTAATTTTGTTGTGAAGGTTTCAAGTACCACTGGTTAAGAAAAGGCACAACAAAATGCGATACATTTAAAACAAAAAGTTAAATCTGATCTCTTTTAAAAAATAAAACTAAAAGGTTTGGAAAAAAAGACGTAACTTACTAAATAAGTGCTGAAAAAAAAAGTGTTTGCGATGGAAAAAGACATAACAGGGGTCAGAGGATCTAGAAAGGAGGAGGAACTGAGAGAAATCCTTATTAGTCGGGAAATTGTGTTGGGGAAATTGATGGGATTGAAGGCCGATAAATCCCCAGGGCCTGATGGAATGCATCCCAGAGTACTTAAGGAGGTGTCCTTGGAAATAGCGGATGCATTGACAGTCATTTTCCAACATTCCATTGACTCTGCATCAGTTCCTATAAAGTGGAGGGTAGCCAATGTCACCCCACTTTTTAAAAAAGGAGGGAGAGAGAAAACAGGGAATTATAGACCGGTCAACCTGACATCGGTAGTGGGTAAAATTATGGAATCAATTATTGAGGATGTCATAGCAGCGCATTTGGAAAGAGCTGACATGATAGTTCCAAGTCAGCATGGATTTGTGAAAGGAAAATCATGCTTGACAAATCTTCTGGAATTTTTTGAAGATGTTTCCAGTAGAGTGGACAAGGGAGAACCAGTTGATGTGATGTATTTGGACTTTCAGAAGGCTTTCGACAAGGTCCCACACAAGAGATTAATGTGCAAAGTTAAAGCACATGGATTGGGGGTAGTGTGATGACGTGGATTGAGAACTGGTTGTCAGACAGGAAGCAAAGAGTCGGAGTAAATGGGGACTTTTCAGAATGGCAGGCAGTGACGAGTGGGGTACCACAAGGTTCTGTGCTGGCGCCTTAGCTGTTTACACTATACATTAATGATTTAGACGAGGGGATTAAATGTAGTATCACCAAATTTGCGGATGACACTAAGTTGTGTGGCGGTGTGAGCTGCGAGATGGATGCTATGAGGTTGCAGAGTGACTTAGACTGGTCAGGTGAGTGGGCAAATGCATGGCAGATGAAGTATTATGTGGATAAATGTGAGGTTATCCACTTTGGTGGTAAAAATAGAGAGACAGACTATTATCTGAATGGTTACAGATTCGGAAAAGGAGAGGTGCAACGAAACCTGTGTGTCATGGTCCATCAGTCATTGAAGGTTGGCATGCAGGTACAGCAGGCGGTTAAGAAAGCAAATGGCATGTTGGTCTTCATAGCGAGGGGATTTGAGTACAGGGGCAGGGAGGTGTTGCTACAGTTGTACAGGGCCTTGGTGAGGCCACACCTGGAGTATTGTGTACAGTTTTGCTCTCCTAACTTGAGGAAGGACATTCCTGCTATTGAGGGAGTGCAGCGAAGGTTCACCAGACTGATTCCCGGGATGGTGGGACTGACCTATCAAGAAAGACTGGATCAACTGGGCTTGTATTCACTGGAGTTCAGAAGAATGAGAGGGGACCTCATAGAAACGTTTAAAATTCTGACGGGTTTAGACAGGTTAGATGCAGGAAGAATGTTCCCAATGTTGGGGAAGTCCAGAACCAGGGGTCACAGTCGAAGGATAAGGGGTAAGCCATTTAGGACCGAGATGAGGAGAAACTTCTTCACCCAGAGAGTGGTGAACCTGTGGAATTCTCTACCACAGAAAGTTGTTGAGGCGAATTCACTAAATATATTCAAAAGGGAGTTCGATGAAGTCCTTACTACTAGGGGGATCAAGGGGTATGGCGAGAAAGCAGGAAGGGGTACTGAAGTTGCATGTTCAGCCATGAACTCATTGAATGGCGGTGCAGACTAGAATGGCCGAATGGCCTACTCCTGCATCTATTTTTCTATATTTCTATGTTTCTATAACTTACTAAATACGAGTTAATATTGGTTGTGAAAAAGATATTGGTTTAATTGGGAAAAGGAAAAAAAAATTGGAGGATGTAAAAGACACTCTCCATTGATAATGATTTTAAATTACGAGAAAGTTTCACTGCAGTTTGAAAAGATTTCCAGAATAGACGTTGTTAATCAAGAAAAGTTCTGAGCAGTCTAAACAAGCAGGAGGGTTTTGAAAATAACGAGGAGAAAAGATCTAAGCTATGCGAACTCAGCAGAGAGAGATATAAAACACAAGATTTGCCCATTGAACCGTGTAAAAAATACAAAATGTTGGCATGTATACAGCTTGTGTGAAAATTGGATTTCAGGAAACAAAATAGCTATTAAAAATGTGTACTCTCATTTAAAAAAAAATCTTTGGCAAGTACTTGAATTAGATGTTAAGGAAAAAAATTGGAGTTTAATCTAAAATGCTGTCTTTCCCGATGAGAAGATTTTTATTATGACCACTTTACTAATGATTTCTGCTGTTTTAACGGATTCCTAATTTCTTAGCAAGTTTTGAAGGCACAAAGATTTGGATGATTACGTGAAGTCACGTGATGACATCAGGCCTTCTTACAAACCTGTAAAGGAGTTAACCCTTTCCATTGACAGCTGTTTTACACTGGACCTTACTAATTTGAATTTGTTACTAAAATAAAGAAGACTCACCTGACAGACAGTGGAAATGGTAGGATAGTCAGAATAAAAATAAAACAGAACTAGCTGGTCAAGAGTTAAAAGCTAAGAAAAATAAGCTGGACCAGACGGATAGTGCAGTGTGCAGCCAAAGCACCATCACCTGTGGCAATCGAGCCAATGTATCCCACGGTGGGTCGGTGTGGTCCACAAACCCAACCTAACAGTAAAGCACACTGCGATGTTTGGAGGAATAGAGGTGGCATTGGTGTTGATTAGAGTTTGGATAATATTTAGATGGGTCATCTTGCAGGCTCGAGCACAGCAGGCCCAAATACAAAACCGACGGCAGCCCAGACAGGGACATGAAGTGATCGAGATGGTACGACTGTGAAGAATATGGATAACCTAACCTTTACCTCCGATTCCACAGAGTGACCGCGACACAAGTAGACCAGAACCTAACACCTGGTGACGCCCAGGCTATCTGTTTAAAATTTGCAGATAAAACCATCACCGAGATGGGACCGCAGTGGTGACTTCGACTCTGGGGACTCATGATACTGGGAACCTTGAGGCCCACACAAGCATTGGATAATACAGGTGGACTACGAGAGGTACAGCACACGCAAGAAAGACACAACTGTATCAACTATGGGGTTTTGTTTACTTTTACTGACGAAATATGCATTCCAGCAGCCAAGGACTGGAGCAAGGACAGAACTGATTTTAACGCGTGGCTGCAAATGAATCCGGATAAGAATAGAGTATGCGTGCAATGCTCCACGGGTACAAGAAGCAGTTGCATTAGACGAAGGGAGAC
Organism: Pristiophorus japonicus; assembly: GCF_044704955.1. NCBI lineage: Eukaryota > Metazoa > Chordata > Chondrichthyes > Pristiophoridae > Pristiophorus > Pristiophorus japonicus. The sequence goes on along the minus strand of NW_027252362.1, from coordinate 331,773 downwards.
CGGGGGGGCCCGATGAATGTACCTTTGCAATAATTTGCACGCCTCCTGCCCAGCCACAACCGTTAGTCACCCACAAAGAGGGGGTGGGGCTGTGTCGATACTATGAGGAGTTAGAGGCTGCCACAATATCGTTGTATGTATGCTTCTCACCCCCTCCGACACCGCGCCCCATAAGAACCACCACACTGCCGATGGAATTGTCATGTCCAACAATTCCAAGGGGAACGGAAAATGGGATCGTGCTGTCCAACGAGGGTGAACTATTGTATGATAATGTTAAGCATGAAATTGTGCCTGTCCTGATCAATATCTCAGGTATACAGATGCCGGAATATTGTACAGAGCAGGCAAGAAATATGTATAATGTATTAAGTAAAGGTGTAATGCAGCAGGCTGCCGATACCATGTGTGCCAGTAGATTCCAGGACAGGAGCCAGTTCATAGGACTAAGAGGGAAATAGTTAATGATGTTGCGACCGGTTTTAATGCCGGAACCTCCATAGTAAACTCACTGGAAATACAAAGGCTAAATGAAAGGGTGGAGCAGCTTAAAGGGGTGATGAAGGGATTATTAGAACGGGCAGAGTGGACTCAGGAAGATCAATCCGAACTCGGAAGAGAGGGTGCCGAAATTCAATTGGATGGCCTCTCGGTCCTGGAAGCTCAGGCAAAAACAATCAATCTCCTTATCGACAGAGAGAGAGAGAAGATACCGCAAAACTTAGATAGGGACAACTCTGTCACGCTTATGGCCTATGGATGGTGGGACAGATACGGCACAACCTCGATCATATCCAAAGGGGTGAGTTGCCAGACTGGATGGACAGCCCACATCTGGCTCAGTTGGCCAAACTGAAGGGGACACTGGGTAATTGCACTCTGAAGGGACTCACCAGAGTTTGCCCAGTGATCCCAAACTGCCGAATGGGCAAAGCTGCCGGAGTAGGAATAGCCCTGATGTTACCTATAGTCACACAAGCTCAGGACCGTTTCTCCTTTATGAACTGTAGAATATCGGGATCATACGGGAAAACACCTCCCTCCATTACTATGTGACCGCAGCCCTGCTGTCCGCAGAGACAACGCACACTATGGGATCTCCCTGACGGGATGCATGCAGACGGGTGACATTACGGTGTGCCCTCACCCGGTGGGACAGGGAGAACTAGTCGAATGTGGATTTAATCCAACCGATGGGTGTGTATTGGAAATAGTACCTGCCCCCACACATTTTGCCAGAACAGGTTACAGGGGCAAAGGGAAATACTGTGTCTCTACCACGGCACAATCATATCGGTACAATGGCTTACAATGCCAGATCTCGCAACCAAACTTTTGCTTCACAGCCCTACGACCTCACAATAGGACAAGCCCGCATTATCCAGGTTAGACACCGAGGACCAAAATCATTAACGCCATCGATCAGCTCCACGATCACCTGCAGGATTATGACGAGCCAGAGCAGGCCCCTATCCCACATTTAGTTGCAGTATTATGTGAACTAAGACTCAGAGTAGGCCAGTGTGTCAGACTCTACCACCAACTACAGACAAAGATTGAAATACTGGAGAAGGATACTGACCAAGAGTTACAAAACCAGAGTTGGTGGAGGAGGGTCTGGGACTGGGGCATGAACGTAAACATCCACACCTGGATTGGAATAATATCACACATACTGGTAGGGATACAGCTGGTCTTAGCACTAACATGGAGAATCATGGCCTGTCGATCCTGCAGGCATTATGCACGACAAAGGAGTATCAGAACAAGGGCTCAAGTAAATAAAGTGACTTGTCCAGCAGAGGGACAGGGGAATCTGAACTATATCAATTTGATCTAAGCAACTGGGACTTCTGAACCACGTGACTGGCCAGCACGTTGTGACAAGAAGTACCGGGTGGTACATAAAAATATAAGTCGAGTCACAAATAATGTTGTCGGTTAAAGGAGACTAGGATCAGTCCATTACCGAAAGGGGGGATTGTTGTAGGGCAAAGGCAAAGGCACCTGCTGAATATATGTATGCATATATGTATGTGTAAAATGGTAACCAGATATAAAATGGCTGCCAGGGATTCTGCAAAGCACTAGGGGAATTCAGCTAACAGTTAGCTTGACTACATTTTTGGGTAGCTGATGACACTGCAGTTCCATGTACAGGAACATTGGAAAGAGTGAGCTCAGCAGAACGTCCTTAATCAACAAACCACAGACAAGATGTCCCAGCAGAATACTGAACAAAGAAATTCCTGTGACTGTATAAGGATAAGGAGGTTAGGTGCAGACAGAACCCAAGGACAGTAGAGATAAGGGGATCTGGAGAATCTCACGAGGCCATGAATAAGCCCCAGCTGGAACATGAGGTGATCACACAGTCCCCTGGTGCCTGGTGGCCAATTCCATTGGCCCAGTGGAATCGATTTGTAATTTATACTCCTTATGATTGGATTGTGTCCAGCTGACATGGGCTAAGTAATTGTAATGAACTGTTGTAAAACATATAAATATCGATGAATTTCTTTGTTCGGTGGAGTGGAATGCCTGGAGTTGGACCAGAGGCTCTCTCCCGGCCTGTGTAATAAAGGCCATTTTGGGATTGGAACCGACCCCGAATGTCGAGTGATTCTTCCAGAAAAAGATTTGTGCTAACCTAACCCGTGCTGTACCAGCCCTGGGAGAGATTGATGGGAAAGTGTAGAGGGAGCTTTACTCTGTATCTAACCCGTGCTGTACCAGCCCTGGGAGAGATTGATGGGACACTGTAGAAGGAGCTATACTCTGTATATAACCCCGTGCTGTAACTGCCCTGGGAGAGATTGATGGGACAGTGTAGAGGGAGCTTTACTCTGTATCTAACCCGTGCTGTACCAGCCCTGGGAGAGATTGATGGGACAGTGTAGAGGGAGATTTACTCTGTATCTAACCCCGTGCTGTACCAGCCCTGGGAGAGATTGATGGGACAGTGTAGAGGGAGTTTTACTCTGTATCTATCTAGTGCTGTACCAGCCCTGGGAGAGATTGATGGGACAGTGTAGAGGGAGCTTTACTCTGTAGCTAACCCCGTGCTGTAACTGCCCTGGGAGAGATTGATGGGACAGTCTAGAGGGAGCTTTACTCTGTATCTAATCCCGTGCTGTACCTGCCCTGGGAGAGATTAATGGACAGTGTAGAGGGAACTTTACTCTGTATCTAACCCCGTGCTGGATCTGTCCTGGGAGAGATTGATGGGACAGTGTAGAGGGAGCTTTACTCTGTATCTAACCCCATGCTGGATCTGTCCTGGGAGGATTTGATGGAACAGGTTAGAGGAAGCCTTACTGTATATCTTAGATGAGCTGTACCAGCTCTGTGAGTCTTTGATGAGACAATGTAGAGGGGGCTTTAATCTGTATCTAATCCGTACTGTACCTGCCCTGACGGGTTTGATGGGACAGTATAGTGGGGGCTTTGCTCTGTATCTATCCTGTGCTGTGCCTGCCCTGGGAGGGTTTGATGGGACAGTGTAGAGGGAGATTTAAACACGTGCTGCACTGTAATGTATATATGCCCGGGTTTACTTGCCACCAGGGGGACCGACCGTCGAAGGTCATTGGGCCACAGGCACACACATGCAACTCTTGTATATAAAGAAAGCCTCCATGTTTAATCCTTTGTTCGAGAGCGAGAAAAGTACGGTCAGGATGCACCTGATTGAGTTCACGCTAGTAAGCCGACTGAGTTATTGCATATGCAACATGCACCTGCCCTGGAAGAGTTTGATGGGACTGTGTCGTGGGAGATTTATGTTGTAACTAATTTGTGCTGTACATGCCCTGAGAGTTTGATGGGACAATGTAGAGGGAGCTTTCCTCTGTATCTAACCCCGTGGTGCATCTGCCCTAGGAGCGTTTGATGGGACAGTTTAGAAGAATCTTTACTCTGTATTTAACGCATGCTGTACCTGCCCTGGGTGAGCTTGATGGGAAAGTGGAGAGGGAGTTTTACTCTGTATCTAACACGGGCTGTATCTGTCCTGAGAGGGTTTGATGGGACAGTGGAGAGGGAGTTTTACTCTGTATCTAACATGGGCTGTATCTGTCCTGAGAGGGTTTGATGGGATAGTGTAGAGGGAGCATTACTCTGTATCTAACACGTGCTGTAGCTGTCCTGTGAGAGTTTGATGGGACAATGTAGAGGAAGCTTTACGCTGTGTCTAACGCGTACTGTACCTGCCCTGGGAGGCTTTGATGTGACTGTGTAGTGGTAGCTTTACTCTTTATTTAACATTATTGTCCTTTTTAATCCACTTGTTTCACACCGAAACAAATCGTAACCATGATGTGAATTTAACGCCACGTGATTCTTTGAAATCATCTTTAAATGATTGGGTAAAACCACTTCTTATGCCACCGAAAAACAGCTTTGATTCCAGGTCTCGGAGATAAATTTTGTAACACCATTTTTAAATTCAAAACCTGATAAAATTGACAACATGCAGCCAACGTGCAAAAGTAAGAATTCTTTTAATCACCGTTAATTAGCCGATAACCTTCTTCAGAATGAAATAAATAATAATATAATTACTGAGGAACAGTGGTATCTTCAATCATTCATTTTCTCTTTACATGTGATGAAGTTTTATCCCTATCTCATTTACACGCTGTATGAGAATGGTTTAAAATTGTAAGTGTTTATGACTCAGTTGTAAAACCATTGATTGTGTGTGTGCCGATTCTTGATAGGAGGAGCACTTGAGACCGTAGTTCCAGTTCTTTCTATGTATCAATAGAATCAATTTCCACCAGTTTCTTTAAACCCAATAACATAATTTATTTCGAGTGGGCTGGAAGGAGGAACATGATCCATGTAAAAAATTGTTATCGTTTTACTTGAACTGAATGCTCATAAAATATTGGAGTGGGAACTAATTGGATAACAGCACTGCTGGCAACATTTGCGGAACAGATTCGTGCAGCCAAAACGCACAATGACAACCTGGGACTGTGCGGCACCGAATACTCGTGGAAAAACAGTTAAACACTTCGTCCCTGGGTGGGCTCGAACCACCATCCTTTCGGTTGACAGCCGAACACGTTAACCCATTGCGCCACAGAGACTGATGGAAGTACAAGGTTCAAGGCACCCCAAACCAGGGTGTCAGACAGTTGAAGCTTCAGATTGCTCTGACCGGAATGGAACTTGTCCACTGTCAGTGGTACTTTTCACAAATAAATGGAGGGACATTCATTGTGGATGCGTGGAAACAGTCTGGTCCCGCACACTGCAGACACTTCCATGTCACCGCCAACCAGCTCTCCCGCAACCGGTGTGATCTACCTTCCAGCCTTCCGGTGCCTTGTCTGTGACAAAGTATTCTGATTGTCCCGAAGCCGGTGTTAGGTTTGAATTCCTTTTCAGCTCCTGACTGTGGATATTCCTGTGATTAAACAGGAACTAAATGCTAACAGGGACAGTTGGATTCACCGTTTCTTTGCTTGGTGAAATTTCAAAGATTGAAAGCGACACACATCAACCCCAAACCTCCCGTGAGATGGAAGCCCAGTTGCTGTTTCAAGCTTGAATGCGGGAACAAGCAGAACTTATTCAAAGAAAGTCCAATTCCCTGAGACGCCTGATTATTTGCACCAAACTCCTTTGCAAAGATTTGAGGTTCATGTTTGGTGATCTGGGCACATCTTTTGCCAAACTACATCACTTCAAACATAACTCAACGGCCTTAAAGCGCTTTGGGGTGACATGAGTTCCTGAAAGGCGTACCAGAAATGGAAGTCCTTCTTTGCAAAAGTTCGATGCAATTTCAAAATTTGCGAGCAATATCAGGGCTCCTCTGGGACCCCTCGTAAATTTCAATGAACAACTCCAAAGGGAGAATCACAGCCCGAGACCAACGAGCCAACTGTTTGACAAACGTGAAGATAAGGTGTAACCATGATCAAAGCATTTTTGTGTGTGTCGCTATTCAGAACATAAGAACTTAAGAACTAGGAGCAGGAGTAGGCCATATGGCCCCTCGAGCATGCTCCGCCATTTAATATGATCATGGCTGATCCGATCATGGACTCAAGTCCACATCCCTGCACGTTCCCCATAAGCCTTATTCGCTTATCAGTTAAGAAGCTATCTCTGTCTTAAATTTATTTAATGTCATGGCTTTCTCAGCTCTCTGAGGCAGTGAGTTCGGCAGATTTACAACCCTCTGAGAGAAGAAATTCCTCCTCATCACAGATTTAAATGGGCGGCCCTTTATTCTGAGATTATGCCCCCTAGTTCTAGTCTCCCCTATCAGTGGAACCATCCTCTCTGCATCCACCTTATCAAGCTCCCTCATTACCTTATACGTTTCGATAAGATCACCTCTCATTCTTCTGAATTCCAATGAGTAGAGGCCCAACCTACTCAACATTTTCTCATAAGTCAACCACTCATCTCCGGAGTCAACCCAGTGAACCTTCTCTGAACTGCCTCCAAAGCAAGTATATCCTTTCGTAAATATTGTAAGTGTTTGTTATCCACGCTCAATTGCCAGACGGACGGTTTGAATCGCCCCCACCTTACGAAAGTTCTCGATCTGGGAATTATTATTCAGAGTGTAAATTAAATGAGTCACGGAAAGGGATGCTTCGGTGATAAATCATAGTATATTTATTTGGTGTAACATACACTGGCTCAAACATGCACTGCTAAACGAAATGTCTCTGTGGAGAATAAAATCCCGGTTACAAACAACATACATACAGTACAGAAATGAACCTAGTAACACGCAGTAATTTCCTGGTGGATTCTAACCCCACCCCTACCAATGAATTACCCTCCCCAGAATAGCCCTGAAAAGCTTCACTTCTGAGAAAACCCTGAGCCCTTACCCAGCTGGCCTGGAATATCTGGTTACAGGCTTGGGACACTCGCGACCATGTTCACCACCACACGCAGCCCGTTTCCTTGCTCAGCTCAGCTGTGGGAAGTCACTGCCTGGTCTTCAGTCTCGGTGGCTTCTTCTGCAGTACTGCGGCCCCTTCCTCTGGTACATCGATCGGTGGAGCGAGAGCAAGAGGGAGAGGGGGCTCTCTCTAGACACAAGTTGCAAGCTGCAAGCTCCAAGCTTCACACCAAGCTCCAAGCTAAAAATAAAGTGGAAAGGACCCTGTCTTTCTGGGAGTCTTGCTACCCCTATCTTTCCCGCCAATCTTTAAAACCCCTTTGTTTCTAAGCACGGGTATTTAGTCAGTGATGGGCCATCCCACCCATGCATTGGGCTGATGGCCCTTAGTCTGGGCATCTCTCTGAGCCTTTGTGTTGGGAAAGACCCAACTCCTCCTTGGCTGGCCAGGCTGGTGGGTTCATTGTTCTGTGTCTCCTTCTGAGATGGAGGTGAGAAGTGCTTTTACAAATTAGAGTGGCTTTGTCAGTGGCCCCCACATCCTGGCCGACAGCTCTTTTGTCAATGGATGACTGACAGGTCTTTTGTCCCAGCTCACTGCCATGCGGTCTCTGGAGTTTTAACAAAACCAGCTTTTTCACATATCTGCGCAGGGTGTCCCCAGCACAGGGAAAATAGCCTCAGAAAAATAAAATCCACAAAATATTCTCGACTGAGTCCATTCTTTAAACAGAAACTTTGCGATCTCTTCATTCTGCTCTGCTAATTATCGATCTTGCCACGTAAAAAGTGCCTTGGCATTGCAATGCATTAATGTAAAATTAATGAAAAGAAAATGCAACGTCTTGTCAAGTGCAAAACATGCAGTGCCTGCATTTCAAAAAGCATTGCTTTTAATCATCCTGCGGAATGCATATTGCACAGATAATCTCAGCACACATTGTGAAGACAAAGGCAGCATTAGACAACAAAGTGATTTGTCCTCCGCTGATTTGTAGCAGATAACTGACGGTTGAGCACACAATTTGACAACTAGACTTGTAGATCAAGCATCAATGAAAAAGGCAACAAAACTGCCCACCAGCACCGGGTGTCTTTCACTTGTTTGTCCCAAATTTTCAGCAGCTGGGACAACAAGAATTTCGGTTTTACTGAGATTTGAACTCAGATCACTAGATTTAAATCAAGAGGGCTCACCATTACACCATGGAACCAACTGTGCCAAAACTTTTGAAACATACTTCGTCACAGACAAGGTACTGGAAGGCTGGAAAGTAGATCACACCGGTTGTGGGAGAGCTGGTTGGTGGTGACATGGAAGTGTTTGCAGTGTGCGGGACCAGACTGCTTCCACACATCCACAATGAATGTCCCACCCTTTACTTGGGAAAAGTACAACTGAGAGTGGATAAGTTCCATCCCGGTCGGAGTAATCTTAAGCTTTAACTGACTGACACCCTGGTTTTGCATGTCTTGCAGTGTGTATCTGTGGTGCAATGGTTTAGCGCATTCGGCTGGTAACTGAAAGGTGGGTAATCCAAACCCATCTCCGGGCGAAGCCTTTTAATGTTTTTCCCCGAGGATTCGGTGCCGCACAGTTCCGGGTTGTCATTGTGCATTTTGGCTGCACGAATATATTCCGCAAACATTGCCAGCTTTGCTGTTATCCAGTGAGTTCCCACTCCAATACTTTTATGAGCATTCAGCACAAGTAAAATGATAACAATTTTTTTACATGGATCATGTTCCTCCATCCAGTCCAATCAAAATAAATTATGTTATTGAGTTTAAAGGAACTGGTGAAAATTGATTCTATTGATACATATATCGAACTGGAACTTCGGTCTCAAGTGCTCCTCCTATCAAGAATAGACACACACACAATCAATGGTTTTACAACTGAGTCATAAACACTTACAATTTCTCATACAGCATGTAAATGAGATAGGGATAAAAATTCATCACATGTAAAGAGAAAATGAATGATTAAAGATACTACTGTTCCTCAGTAACTATATTATTATTTATTTCATCCTGAAAAAGGTTACCGGTTATTTAACGGTGATTAAATTAATTCTTATTTTTTGAATTGAAAAAAGATGTTACAAAAGTTACTGCCCTGACCTGGAATCGAAGCTGTTTTTCGGTGGTATAAGGAGTGGTTTGACCCAATCATTTAAAGGTGATTTCAAAGAATCACGTGGCGTTAAATTCAGATCACGGTTACAATGTGTTTCAATGTGAAACAAGTGGATTGAAAAGGACAATAATGACACCAAGCATTACGATGCAGCGATGCAGCAATGCAGCGTCCCCTGGTGGTCCAGTGATTCGGATTCGGCGCTCTCACCACCGCGGCCCTGGGTCGATTTCCGGCCAGGGAAATTGCACTTCCATCAAAATTTAAACCTTATAAGAAAGAGTTGCATGCATCTAATGTGGTAAAAAAGATTCATTGATTTAAACATCATTAATTAATCCATTGTAGCACTTCAATCATTTATTTTGCCCTGAGTACGTGAGGAACTTTTATCCCGACCTCATTGTATTTTAGGAGCATGGTCCAGCCCCGGTATCTCCACCTGTGAAAGTAGGAAACTGCTGGAAATACACAACAGGACGTGTAGCCTTTGACAAACAATTAAACCCAGGTTACAGTCTCTCTTCCTTTCCCTGCCCTTTGCGGGACACTTGTTCCCCTTTAATTTTACAGACTGACTGAGTTCACTAACCGTGGGGAGAGAGTAGGTGTCTCCGCGGCCCCACTGTGCTAACATGGAAGATAACACGATGGGGATGTGGGGATGTGGGGTGGTGGGTGGGGATCAGTGACATGTTTGTGTAAAGGGCAGCGGAGGAGAAGGATTGACAGCTGTCAGTGAGGGATAGAAGTTGTTTAAGGTGAGCCAACACATTCCCGATCAGCACAGAAGGCATTCACTGGTCAGCTGCCCTCTGCTGTACATCTGGTCAGAGCGGTTTCCGCAGTGGAGCCGTTATCACATTTGCTTTCCACGCAAAATGATCCCGTGCAGGAAGATTATGTTTAAACTTGCTGTGGATGAACAGCCATGGGCGAGTTTATTCTCCTGTCAAAAGGGCGACAGTGGCTTCTCCCTTATTCTTTAATTGCTCTTTATTTCACTTCACTAAATAGATATATTTGAGTGAGAGAAATTGTTCCAGAGTGTCGCACACTTCATCTTTTCTTCCCCATTAAACAAGTAAATTGAGGCCGGGGAATAAATACAGAAAACAAGGCAGAGGGATATAGACAAGAGGAAGAGAGAAGGGGAAATACTGTCCCCACCCAGAACTAATGCAGAAACCCCTCTGCTGCGCTCGGGGTGGCCACCCGCAGCCTGGATACACTAACGTCCCAACAGCTCATTGACTGTCGGAGTGGGACTGTGCGGCGCTTCAGAAGACAGGACGAAAAAGCAAAGTCACTGATTCAGTCCCATGTGCTTCTCTGACTGACACCGGGGAAACGGTGAGACAGATTTTGGAGCATAGGTCTGGTTATTGTGAAACAGCAAAGAAAATATTACGTCTGGAATTAAATTATTTAATGCGTATCCTGCTCGTTTAGTGGTTAGGCATTCACAGAGGGACTCCGAGTTCGGAAAGTAACTTTTTAATTCAAACTTTTTTCAAATAATTACATGCAATTAATTAAACTCTGTGGGAGGCGGGGTGATTAAAACATCACCGATCGGAAAGGAATTGTCCGCGGGAAGCCTCCAACCGGAATTTTTGGGCTAATATTCCCACCCGAATTGTTTTGCAGACTTACAGTCAATACTTCAATCACTGAACTGCAATAATTTCAGGAGCTTTCATCATAGATGATATTTTGCACCCTATCTGACTTAACACACTCTGAATTTTTGAAATTGGTTTAAAATGTTCATTGCTCAGAAGACAAGGAACCTGGGGTACTTTTTTCAATTTATTTCACAGCAATTATATTCTAAAATAATGTTTTTGCGCCGGCTCGAACCTGGGACCTTTCGTGTCTGAGACAAAACTCAATGACCGCTACAGTACAGAAACCACTGCTAAACTTAGTGCCCAGAGAGAAGTGTTAAGCCAGAAGGTGTAATTCTGATTCCCTTTCTGTGAAAAAATATTTTCACAAACATTTCTCTGACCGAAGCTGCACAAGTAAAAAATGTTCTTTTCAATGTCGTCAAACTCCCAAATTAACACACCCCCCCGAATCTTCTGGATCAGAAAGCTCCAGTTGTGCCGACTCAATCCATAAATCTGACTTTACTCACCTTGTATTTTAGGAGATTGGTTTAAAATGTTCATTGCTCATAAGACACGGAACCTGGGGCTACTTTTGATCAATGTATTTCACAGCAAATATATTCTAAAATAAAGCACGCGCCCAGGCTCAAACCAGGGACATTTCATGTGGGAGGTGAACATAATAACGGCTACACTACGTAAACCTTTCCTTAACCCAGCCCCCGGTTCGTCATTTGTACCACAATTAAACCCAATGAGATCGGGATAAAAGGTCCTCACATGCTCATGGCAAAATAAATTGTAAAAGATTTACAAAATTATTTATGTATTAATTAATGATGTTCAAGTCAATGATTCTTATTTTTTATACATGATTTGCATATCGATCTGTAAAATAAATGATCACTTTTTTTTTTATAAGGTTTTGAACTAAAAGTACAACTGCCGAGGGTGGGAATTGAACCCAGGACACAACGTTGAGAGCATGGACTCCTGACCACTCGACAACCAGGGACTGATATAACATTTTATTGCTGCATCTTTATAGTTAATGACATTATTGTCATTTTCAGTTCACTTGATTCACACCGAAACAGATTGTAACTGTTGTGTATGCATGCCTGTTTACTGTGACACTGCTATGCAACACTGAATGTACTCTTATACTGTACACACCTGACCAACACCAGAGGATGCTGCTGCTTGAGACCGAAAGGTGACCTGCAACCCAGTATATAAAGGAGCTCACAGCTTGGTGTCCTCACTCGAGGAGCTTCAAATAAAGGACTACACGTCTACACAGTTTAAGTATCATACCCTGCTTGGTGGAGTCATTATTAAAGGTGCCGACAGCAAACGTGATCTGAAATTCACGCCACTTGAGATCACATTCAAATGATTCACTGAATCCACCCCTTGTACCACCGCAACACAGGTTCGATTCTTGGTCAGGGAGATAATATTTACAACACAGTTTTCAAACTAATAGCCCTATATAAATGTCAACATGCAGCAAATGTGAAAAAATGAATTCATTTAATCATGTTCAATTAACCGATAACTTTCTTTTGCAGAATTAAAGAAATGATAATATGGTTACTGAGGGATAGTGGTACATAAGAACATAAGAACAGAAGAATTAGGAACAGGAGCAGGCCATCTAGCCCCTCGAGCCTGCTCCGCCATTCAACAAGATCATGGCTGATTTGGTCGTGGACTCAGCTCCACTTATCCGCCCGCTCCTCATAACCCTTAATTCCCTTATTGGTTAAAAATCTATCTATCTGTGACTTCAATACATTCAATGCGCTAGCCTCAACTGCTTCCTTGGGCAGAGAATTCCACAGATTCACAACCCTCTGGGAGAACGAATTCTTTCTCAACTCGGTTTTAAATTGGCTCCCCCGTATTTTGAGTCTGTGCCCCCTAGTTCTAGTCTCCCCGACCAGTGGAAACAATCTCTCTGCATCTATCTTGTTATCCCTTTCAATATTTTAAATGTTTCGACAAGATCCTTCTGAACTCCAACGAGTAAAGACCCAGTCTACTCAATCTATCATCATAAGGTAACCCCCTCATCTCTGGAATCAGCCGAGTGAATCGTCTCGGTATCCCCTCCAAAGCTAGTATATCCTTCCTTAAGTAAGGTGACCAAAACTGCATGCAGTACTCCAGGTGCGGCCTCACCAATACCCGATACAGTTGCAGCAGGACCTCCCTGCTTTTGTACTCCATGCCTCTTGCAATGAAGGCCAACATTCCATTCGCCTTCCTGATTACCTGTTGCACCTGCAAACTAACTTTTTGGGATTCATGCACAAGGACCGCCAGGTCCCTCTTCACCGCAACATGTTGCAATTTCTCCCCATTCAAATAATATTCCCTTTTACTGTTTTTTTTCCCAAGGTGGATGACCTCACACTTTCCGACATTGTATTCCATCTGCCAAATCTTAGCCCATTCATTTCACCTATCTAAATCTCTTTGCAGCCTCTCTGTGTCCTCTACACAACCTGCTTTCCCACTAATCTTTGTGTCATCTGCAAATTTTGTTGCACTGCACTCTGTCTCCTCTTCCAGGTCATCTATGTATATTGTAAACAGTTGTGGTCCCAGCACCGATCCCTGTGGCACACCACTAACCACCGATTTCCAACCTGAAAAGGCCCCATTTATCCCATCTCTCTGCTTTCTGTTAGCCAGCCAATTCTCTATCTATGCTAATATATTTCCACTGACTCCGCGTACCTTTATCTTATGCAGTAACCTTTTGTGTGGTACCTTATCGAATGCCTTTTGAAAATCTAAATACACCACATTCATCGGTACACCTCTATCCAACATGCTCGTTATATCCTCAAAGAATTCCAGTAAATTAGTTAAACATGATTTCCCCTTCATGAATCCATGCTGCGTCTGCTTGATTGCACTATTCCTATCTTGATGTCCCGCTATTTCTTCCTTCATGATAGTTTCAAGCATTTTCCCTACTACAGATGTAAAACTAACCAGCCTATAGTTACCTGCCTTTTGTTTGCCGCCTGTTTTAAACAGAGGCGTTACATTAGCTGCTTTCCAATCCGCTGGTACCTCCCCAGAGGCCAGAGAATTTTGGTAGATTATAACGAATGCATCTGCTATAACATCCGCCATCTCTTTTACTACCCTGGCATTTCATCAGGACCAGGGGACTTGTCTACCTTGAGTCCCATTAGCCTGTCCAGCACTACCCCCCTCGTGATAGTGATTGTTTCAAGGTCCTTTCTTCCCACATTCCTGTGACCAGCAATTTCTGGCATGGTTTCTGTGTCTTCCATTGTGAAGACCGAAGCAAAATAATTGTTTAAGGTCTCAGCCATTTCCACATTTCCCATTATTAAATTCCCCTTCTCATCTTCTAAGGGACCAACATTTACTTTAGTCACTCTTTTCCGTTTTATATATCAGTAAAAGCTTTAACTATTGCTTTTTATGCTTTGCACAAGTTTACCTTCGTAATCTATCATTCCTTTCTTTATTGCTTGCTTTGTCATTCTTTGCTGTCGTTTAAAATGTTCCCATTCTTCTATTTTCCCACTAACCTTGGCCACCTTATACGCATTGGTTTTTAATTTGATACTCTCCTTTATTTCCTTGGTTATCCACGGCTGGTTATCCCTTCTCTTAACGCCCTTCTTTTTCACTTGAATATATTTTTGTTGAGCACTGTGAAAGAGCTCCTTAAAAGTCCTCCACTGTTCCTCAATTGTGCCACCGTTTAGTCTGTGTTTCCAGTCTACTTCAGCCAACTCTGCCCTCATCCCACTGTAGTCCCCTTTGTTTAACCATAGTATGCTCGTTTGAGACACTACTTCCTCACCCTCAATCTGTATTACAAATTCAAGCATATTGTGATCACTCATTCCGAGAGGATCTTTTACGAGCTTCAATCATTCATTTTCTCTTTCCATGTGATGAACTTTTATCCCTATCTCGTTTACACAATGTATTTTAGGAGAATGGTTTAAAATTTTAAGTGCTTATTGTCATGTATTCAACCAACATTGCAACTCATATATAATCTGACCTCAGTTGCACACTGTGAGAAAAATGACCACTAGGAGGTCAACTTGTGGGAGATACTCCTAACCTGGACCTTCAGGTATAAAAGGGGAAGCTCCACCCACTTTCATCACTTGAGTGCAAAGGAACAAAGGACAGGCCACAGACTGACCTTCTGTCAAGCATGGGCCTCGTGTGCATTTATACTGTAGAGTACGGATGTATCAATGGCGACAAGAAATTGGGATTTTAACCACGTGAGCATGGCCGCTAGCAGAATAGACGAGAGATACTGTGTTAAGGAATGGTTGGGACAGAGAATCAACATTGTTGAAGCAGAACACAGTTCTCCAGGCAGACAAGGGCAATCGGGCATGCCCCAACATGTAGTCGAACCCAGAGGGGGAGTTCGACAGAGATAATGGCAAGCTGAACGGCGATTCACACCATTGCAAGGGACAATGTGGCCAGTAATGGGGCCATCAACACCTGTTAATGGCACACTCAAGGATAGTCACAGGTGTTGTCAGGGACGATTGACTAGCAAGGGATCTTTTGTTTCCAACAACAGCTCATGTTGGAGGCATGGAGGCACAAACTCAGCCGGAGTTTGCAGAGATGAGCAAAATGCCAACAGAAATTGCAGAAATGAACGCTGGGGGAAATCGCTGGAAGCTGAAGTTCAGTGAGTTCATGTGGAGCACGTATACAGTTCATACACCAGGATGCCACCGATAATGATGAAAGTGCTCCTCAGTGGCATCCCAGTATCAATGGAACAAGCCAGTCCCTGATGGGTATCAAATAGTTTGAAAAGTTGTGGGCGTCCAAGGCCAGTAGGGCCAAAATTATCACCGATTGACGCACAACTATGGATATACACCAAGGAGATCATTCCGGTGCTTGGCAGCACCACGGTAATCGTGACCCACAAAGATTCGGAGAACAGGTTGCCACTCTGGGTTGTCCCGGGGGACGGTCCCGCACTACTGGGGAGGAGTTGGCTTGCTGTCATGAACTGGAAATGGGGCAATATCAATGATATTTCCTCTGTGGAGCGAGTATCATGCTCACAGATCCTGCACAAATTTGACTCATTATTTCAATCCAGCATTGGCACTTTCATGGGGGCCAAGGTAGTGATTCACATAAACCCGGAAGCCAGGCCAGGACACCACAAGGCCAGAGCGGTGCCATACGTGATGCGGGAAAAGATAGAAGGTGAATTGAACCGCCTGCTGAGGGAAGGTATCATTTTGCCAGTCGAATTCAGTGACTGGGCGAGCCCGATTGTACCGGTGTTCAAGGCGGATGGGTCGCTCAGGATATATGGTGATTACAAGGCCACCATCAATCGGGTGTCACTCCAAGACCAGTACCCGCTACCGAGAGCGGAGGACCTCTTTGCGATGCTATCCGGTGGCAAACTTTTTTCAAAATTGGACGTGACCTCAACTTACATGACCCAGGAACTGGCGAGAGAGTCGAAGAATCTGACCACCATCACGACACACAAGGGGTTGTTTGAGTACAACAGATGTCCGTTCGGGATTCGCTCGGTCGCCGTGATCTTCCAACGAAATATGGAAAGCCTCCTCAAGTCGATTCCAGGGACGGTGGTTTTTCAGGACGACATCCTCATCACGGGTTACGATACTGAAGAACACCTCCACAACCTGGAGGAGGTGCTACGCAGACTGGACCGGGTAGGGCTGCGACTGAAAAAGGCGAAGTGCATCTTCCTAGCTCCAGAGGTAGAATTCCTGGGAATGAGGGTAGGAGTAGATGGGATGAGCCCGACTGCGTCCAAGACGAAAGCGATCCAGAGAGCACCCAGACACCGTAACACGACGGAGCTGCGTTTGTTCCTGGGGGTCCCGAACTATTTGGTAACTTTCTTCCCAAATTGAGCACGCTGCTCGAGCCGCTACACGTGTTCCTACGCAAAGGTCGCGAATGGGTCTGGGGGGACAGCCAGGAAATGGCTTTTAATAGAACACACAATTTGTTATGTTCCAACAATCTGTTAACGCGATATGACCCAAGTAAGAAATTTGTGTTAACGTGCGATGCGTCGTCCTATGGTGTCGGGTGTGTGTTGCAGCATGTCAATGCCAAGGTTCAGTTACAGCCGGTAGCTTATGCCTCCAGAAGTCTGTCCCAGGCAGAAAGGGGCTACGGGATGATAGAAAAGGAGACACTCGCATATGTATATTCGGTAAAGAAAATGCATCAATACCTGTTTGGCAGGAAATTTGAGCTGGAGACAGATCACAAACCCCTGATGTCACTTTTGGCCGACAACAAGGCCATAAATGCAAACGCATCGGTCCGCATACAGAGGTGGGCACTCACGTTAGCCACCTGTGACTACACAATTCGGCACAGACCGGGCACTGAAAACTGCGCCGATGCACTCAGCAGGCTCCCACTAGCCACCACTGAGGGGGCTACCGAGCATGCTGCTGAGATGGTCATGGCTGTTGAAGCTTTTGGAAGCGAAGGCTCACCTGTGACAGCCCGTCAGATTAAAGTCTGGACAAATAGAGACCCACTATTGTCTCTAGTCAAGAAATGTGTCCTGAATGGGGACTGGGCAGCCACGTACAGGTCATGCCCAGAGGAATTTAAACCATTTCACAGGGGCAGGGATGAACTCTCGATTCAGGCTGATTGCCTACTGTGCGGAAACCACGTAGTCATGCCCCAGATGGGCAGAGGGATGTTCATCAGAGAACTCCACAATGAGCATCCGGGCATTGTCATGATGAAGGCAATTGCCATGTCACACGTTTGGTGGCCAGGGATAGATGCAGATCTGGAACTTTGTTTTCGCAGGTGCAACACGTGTGCCCAGCTGGGCAATGCGCCCAGGATAGCCCCCCTTAGCCCCTGGCCATGGCCCGCCAAGCCTTGGTCACGCATCCATGATGACTACGCAGGTCCTTTCATTGGAAAAATGTTTTTGGTTGTAGTAGACGCCCACTCCAAATGGATCGATTGTGATATTTTATATTCAAGCACATCCTCTGCCACGGTAGACAGTCTACGGGCAATGTTCACCGCCCACGGTCTACCAGACATCTTGGTCAGCGATAATGGTCCAGGACTTCATGGTAGGCAATGGAATTAACCATGTCAAAAAGGCACCGTTCAAGCCAGCCTCAAACGGCCAGGCAGAACGAAAAGTGCAGATAATCAAACAGGGGATGCTCAGAATCCAAGGGGGTTCCCTACAAAGCCAATTATCTCGCCTCCTATTGGCCAATAGATCCCGACCACACTCGCTCACAGGGGTTCCACCCGTAGGGCTGCTAATGATAAGGACGCTCAAAACACGTTATCCCTTATACACCCCACCATGAAAGAAATTGTTGAGAACAGGCGCCAAGCACAATATAACTACCATGACAGGAATGCGAGGGCACGATATATTGGTGTAAACGACCCTGTTTTTGTCCACAACTACACTGCAGGGCCTAAATGGCTCGCAGGCACTGTGATTGCCAAAGAGGGCAATAGGATTCTGGTAGTTAAACTTACCAATGGACAAATCTGCCGCAAACACGTGGATCAAACAAAAAGGAGGTTCAGCAAACCCATAGAAGAAGCAGAGGAAGAACACGATATAGAGTTCACTCCAGCACAGGTGACCGAACACCGGAACCGAAGGGAGGAGAGACCAGTCACTGTGGGCAGTCCGGATAGGCCTGAGGCACTGCAAACAGCAGACACACAGGCCAGCGCCCAACAACCGGAGCCCCAACTTAGGCGCTCTACAAGAGAGCGTAAACCACCAGAAAGACTCAACTTGTGATCCCAAAAAGACTTTGGGGTAGGAGGTGATGTCATGTATTCAACCAGCATTGTAACCCATGTATAAACTGACAAGTTGTACATTGTGAGAACAATGACCACTCGGTGGTGAACTTGTGGGGGGTACTGCTAACCTGGACCTTCAGGTATAAAAGAGGAAGCTCCACCCACTTTCATCACTTGAATGCAAAGGAATAAAGGACAGGTCACAGACTGACCTTCTCTCAAGCATGGGCCTCGTGTTCATTTATACTGTACAGTAAGGGCGTATCACTTATGACTTCAGGAACCCGGTGCAACTTTTGTTAAAATTAACAGGACCGGCTATTTCACAGAAAAAATCTTCTCTGACATCATGTTTTTAGATCATGCACTGGTCGATCATTCTTCGGTGCAAAGTGGATGAACTGACCCTTCCCCACATTGAACTCCAGTAATCACAGTTAAGGGGATATTTAATAGAGGTTTTCAGAATTATGGAGAAACTGCTTCCACGGGCAGGAGTGTCGGTAACCAGAGGACAAAGACATAAGATAATTGGTAAAAGGAAAAATCCGGGGCGGGGGATGTGGGGTGAGGAGATGTATTTTTACCTGCTCCTGATCCTTACATGTTTATGATCTTATGACCTTCCACAGGAGAACAATCTCGCCCCTGAGCATGTATGAGGAGAAAGCTCCAGAAAATATTCAATATTCCCACCCGGTGAGCTTTCGTGTGTGAGGCGAACGTGTTAACCGCTACACTGCGGAAACATCTCCGCTTTCAGCACCCGGTCAGATGGAAATGTTAAGCGAGCAGGTGAACTGCTGAATCCCACTTTTGAGGAGTTGGTCGTGGTGTCAAGCAAATGGGTTTTGCTTCATGACGATAATGAAGAAGTGGGATTTGAACCCACACTTCCAGAAAAAACTGCAAACTGAACACAGCACCTGAGACCGCTCGGCCATCCTGACTATTTCATGCTATATGTGGCCATCTGCAGGTTGATTTTGAACTTTTGTGTCCTGTCACATGAAATAAATGAGGACACCAAAGAAACAGTGAGACAGACCTTGGAGCAAGAGTCTGGTTGTTGTAAAACAGCAAAGAAAATATTAATTCTGGAATTATCCAAAAGCAATGTGACCCCGACGTAAAATAATCCGGGGCTCAGTTTTGCCAGTATTTTCACAACTTAATGTTGCAATGTGAAACAATGCAGGAAATCAGTGGTGAAGATAAAATCCCACGGTGCTCATTTTCAAATTCAGCACAGTACGATTTGAAATAAAGTGAAAGAATTTTACAGTGAAAAGATTTGGAAGTGTTACTTGTATTTGTATCTTTAATTAAACGTTGTGGCGTCTGACTCCCGTTCATGCCTCTGCTGAATAAGAAAGGAGGGTTTGACGTTGACCAGACTGCACCGCACGTGATATTTGTGAGCTCATCCTTTATATTCAGTGGTTTCTCGCCCTTTGATGGGCTGCAGTGTGGCGGATATCACGTTGGCCTCACACACGAAAGGTCCCCGGTGGATCCGTTTTCTCTCACTCAAAGTTATCGATTTATTGAAGTGAAATACAGAGCAATTAAGGAATAAGGGAGCCCTTTTGCCGGGAGAATGAATTGCAAATAAAAACAGCAAATGCTGTAAATCTCAGCAGGTCAGGCATCATTTGCCAGGAGACTAAACTTGCCTCCGATTCTTCATCCACAGTAAGTTTAGGGAAATTCCAACGTCCTGGGCCTGTACAAAGTTTCAACGGATTGCGGGATTTACGCATATCTTGCCCAGCAAATATCCTCAAAAACCTTGCAGCTGAAAAAGCAAGCGCATAGCGTAATTTTACAGGCACAAGTGTTTAAAAACATTCATTACCAAAATAAAATAAAATAAAATAAACACAATGTATCGTGAAAAACTCTGCCAACTAAGGTAAGTTTATTTTTAACCCGAATTACATAGCTTAAAAAAAATTGGAACTATCTTGTTTTTTTCTAATGCGTTTATTAACTTTAATTTCAATTAATTTTAATTATGTGAGGTCTGTTTTTTATTATTTCTCAGTGTGTGTGTGTTTTTTGTTCTAATGAATAGCACTGAGAACTCGGAGGTCCGCGAGTCTCATTGCTGTTAATAGGAAAGCTGTGGAATACGTACCTGATTGGCTGAGCAGTCACACGTGGGATCCCTCCGGACGGGAGTGTGCTTCGCAGCGCGGGAAGAGAAGGCCTCCCCAGTGGAATCCACGGTGCCTCCTAGACCACCAGGTAGGTTCGTAAAACATCTCCGGTCGGAAGGGAATTGTCCGCGGGAAGCCTCCAACCGGAATTTTTGGGCCAAAATTCCCACCCGGATTGTTTTGCAGACTTACAGTCGAGACTTCAAAAACTGAACTGGAATAATTTCAGGAGCTTTAATCATCGATGACATTTTACACCCTATCTGACTTAACACACTCTATATTTTATCAGATTGGTTTAAAATGTTCATTGCTCATAAGACAAGGAACCTGGGGTACTTAAGTTCAATTTATTTCACAGCAAATATATTCTAAAATGATATTTGTGCCTGGGCTTGAACTGGGGACCTTTTGTGTGTGAAAGACTAACATGATAACTGCTACACTATGGAAACCATTGCTGAACTGCCTGCCCAGAGAGAAGTATTAAACCAGAAAGTGTAATTCTGGATCCCTTTCTGTGAAAAAATCATGACACAAACATTTTTCTGACCGAAGCTGCACAAGTCAAAAATGTTCCTTTCAAAGTCGTTAAATTCCCAAATTTCCGTGCCCCCCGAATCTTCTGAATCAGAAAGCTCTAGACGTACCGACTCAATCCATAAATAAAAAATAAAAACAAAATTGCTGGAAATCTCAGCTGGTCAGACAGCATCAGCGTTTTTACCAGGAGACTAAGCTCACCTCCGATTGTTCATCCACAGCAAGTTTAAACATAATACAGAATCATGGAACGGTTACAGCACGGAAGTAGGCCGTTCGGCCTGTCGAGCCCGTGCCGACTCTCAGCTAGTCCCACTCCTCCGGCCTTTACCCGTACCCTTGAGATATTTTTCCTTCAGATACTTATCCAAATCCATTTTGGAATATAAGATTAATTCGGCCTCTGCCACCCTTTCAGGCAGCGCATTCCGGATCCGAACCACTCGCTGCCAAATGGCCTCCTCCTGTTCCAATGTTTCTGCATATGAATTCTGGGAAACACGAGATCAATTCCTGCCACTCTCACAGCCTTCCTAAATATAGCACCGTCATTCTATTCTCTGAAAACCAGCTCCTGAAGTATCGGCCAGCTGTGTTGGTTGGAGCTCTGGTTATGTTCCTTAGACAACATCTACCACTGTGTGTCTGTAGTGTCGTGGTTATCATGTTCCCCAAACACACCAAAGGTCCCCGCGTGGAATCATTTTGAAAACTTTAAAATGGACCGAATGGCCGACTCCTGTTCCTAATTCTTACGTTCTTATGATCTTATGTCCTTTCACTGGAGAACAATCTCTCCCCTGAACATGCTTGAGGAGAAAGTTCCAACAAAATATTTCCACCCGGTGAGCTTTCCCGTGTGAGGTGAACGTGTGAAACGCTACACTGCGGACACATCTCCACTTGCAGCACCAGGTCATACGGAAATGTAAAGCGAGCAGCTGAACTGCTGAATCACACTTTTAAGGACTTTGTCGTGGTGTCAGAACACATTCTGGGTGAGCCTCCATTTGCCGGCGAAGTTTGAACTTGCGGTTAGAACTTTTGCAAAGAATGACTTGCATTTTTACGTGGCCTTTCAACAACTCAGGATGTCCCCAAGTGATTTAAAATCAATGAAGTACGAATGGAGCCTTGTAATGTGGGGAAAGATGTGCCCCAATCACCCCACACGCATCTGAACTCTTTCAGTAGCAGGAGAGTGTGTAATCTGGGTCTATAACATAAAGTAATGGGCTCATTAACGATTAAAGCCCATTATTAATCCTCTCACACACCTCAGTTATGTTTATGCAATGCATCGATGGAAACTTCAACAACTGAACTTTACTGCGTTAAGGAACTTTAATCATTGATGAAGTTTTATCCCCTATCTGATTTTACACATGCTGTATTTTAGGAGAGTGAGTTAAAATGCCCGTCGCTCATGATACAAGGAACCTGGGGCGACTTTTTAAAATGTGTCCCACAGAAAAATATTCGCTAAAATAATGTTTCTGTCCGTGCTCAAACCGGGGATATTTCACATGTGTGGCGATGGTGATAACCGTTACACGACGGAAACCTCTGCTTACACCTCGAAAAAAAGCATCCTGCAGCGCTGCCTCACTTCCCAGCAGCAGATCAAAGCCACAAACAAACCCATCGATTATTCCCACTTCCCCACCTCCACAGATACTGCCCGACCTGCTGAGTGTTTCCAGCATTTTCTGTTTTTACTGAATATACAAACACAGGTATTCGTTCAAAATCAAACTGGAGGTGGCCACACACAGATTGAACAGAGCCAGAGAGACAGACAGGATCGGGAAACACAGGGAAATGGGACGGAACCAACAGGCGCCTCACCGACAGGGAACGTGATTAACATAATCCTTGCTAGCTCAGTAGATCCAACATGAGGCTCTTATTCTCAGGGTTGTGGGTTTGTGCCCCAGGTTGGTTGAATCATTATTGTTAAATTTTATGACGCTTTCTCGGGCAAACTTCATTAATTAACCGATCAGCTTCTTTTGCACAGTGAAAGTAATGTTAACTGAGGGAAAGTCGATAATTGAATAATTGGTTCTGTGTTTTGCATGTTAACTGTTGAACCAGATCCCATTTTACACACTGCACTTCAGGCATCTGATTCAGAATGTTCATTGTAACATGAACGTGCCCCTGGGGAAACAGTGAGACAGGTTTTAGAGCAAGGGTCTGGTTATTGTGAAACAGCAAACACAATATCAATTCCGGAAGAACAACAGCTAAATTAACTGATTTGAAAACGGAGCCTCCTGATCGGGAGTTAGACCCGTAATCTTTGCAACACGATGTCCAGATTCTACAACAGTCCCAGCGGATCGGAAGCTAGAAAATGTAACATCGCTATTCAAGAAATGAGGGAGAGAGAAAACCGGGAACTACAGGACAGTTAGTCTGACATCAGTCATCGGGAAAATGCTGTAATCCATTGTTAAGGAAGTGGTGTCAGGGCACTTCGAAAATTATAACATGATTTGACAGAGTCAACATGGTTTTATGTAAATGTCATGGGCAGTTACAGAAAATAATCAAATAAAACTAATGTTAACCTGGACTTCATATCTCGCGAACTCGATCAACAGCAAGTGATCAGGAAGGCCAATGGAATCTTGGCCTTTATTGCAAAGGGGCTGGAGTACAAAAGCAGGGAAATCTTGCTACAGTTATACAGGGTATTGGTGAGGCAACACCTGGAATGCTGCGTGCAGTTTTGTTTTCCATATTTACGAAAGGATATACTTGCTCTGGAGGCAGTTCAGAGAAGGTTCACTGGTCGATTCCAGAGTTGAGGGGGTTGACTTCTGAGGAAAGGTTGTTTAGATTGGGCCTCTACTCATTGGAATTCAGAAGAATGGGTAGTAATCTTGTCCAAATGTAGAAGATTATGAGGGGGCTCGACAAGGTGGATGCAGAGAGGATGTTTCCACTGGTGGGGGAGACTAGAACTAGATCTTAGAATAAGGGGGCGCCCATTTAAAACTGAGATGGGGAGACATTTCTTCCCTCAGAGGGTTGTAAATCTACGGAATTCGCTGCCACAGAGAGCTGTGGAAGCTGGGACAATGAATATATTTAAGACAGAAATCAATAATTTCTTAAACGATGAGGGGATAAGGGGTTATGGGGAGCGGGCGGGGAAGTGGAGCTGAGTCAATGATCAGATCAGCCATGATCTTATCAAATGGTGGAGCAGGGTCGAGGGACGGTGTGGCCCACTCCTGCTCCTATTTCTTATGTTCGTATAATTGGAACACAAGGGGACAGATGTTGTGTGCAGCTACACAAAGCCCTGGTTGGACCTCACTTGGGGGACTGTGTTCAGTTCTGGTACCGCACAGGCAGCATCTGCTTTTTTGCCAGGAGACGAAACTCGCCTCCGATTGTTCATCCACAGCAAGTTTAAACATAATGTTCCCGCCTGGGATAGAACCAGGAACTTTTCACATGTAAAGCGACGTGATAACCGCTACACCACAGAAACCTCTGTTACAAGAAGCACAACAGAGGGGAGCTGAACAGTGAGCTCCCTCGGTTCTGATCGGGACCGATGCTGATGTGGAAGCAAGTCATCCTCGACTCCGGGGGACTGCCTCAGAAGAAGAGAGGAGGATCAGGAATGTGTTGGCTCACCTTAAACAACTTCTGTCCCACAATGAAAGCTCTCAATCCTTCTCCTCCGCTGCCCTTTACAGAAATGTCACGTAATTACCACCCACCATGTTCACTTGCACATCCTCACAATGGGGCCACAGAGACTCCTGCCGTCTCCCTGCGATCAGCGAACTCACCCAGTTTGTAAAGTTACAACCGGAACAAGTGTCCCGCAAAGGGCAGGAGAAGCCAGAGAGTCTGTAAACTCAGTGTGTAACAGAAAGTAACGGGGTTATTAACGGTGATTACATCATAGGCAGTCCCTCGAAATCGAGGAAGACTTGCTTCCACTCTAAAAGTGAGTTCTCAGGTGACTGAACCGTCCAATACAGGAATTACAGTCTCTGTCACAGGTGGGACAGACAGTGGTTGAAGGAAAGGGTGGGTGGGACTGGTTTGCCACACGTTCCTTCCGCTGCCTGTGCATGTGTTCTGCATGTTCTCGACGATGAGACTCGAGGTGCTCAGCGCCCTCCAGATGCTCTTCCTCCACTTCGGGTTGTCTTTATCCAGGGACTCCCAGCTGTTGTTGGGGATGTTGCATTTTATGAAGTGGCTTTAAGGATCCTTAAAACGTTTCCTCTGCTCACCTGGGGCTCGCTTGCCGTGCAGGATTTCAGAGTAGAGCGCTTGCTTTTGGAGTCTTGTGTCAGGCATGCGAACAATGTGGCCCGTCGAACGGAGCTGGTCGAGTGTGGTCAGTGCTTCAATGCTGGGGATGTTGGCCTGATTGAGGACGCTAACGTTGGTGCGTCTGTCCTCCGAGGGGATTTGCAAGATTTTGCAGAAACATCATTGGTGGTATTTCTTCAGCGACTTGAGGTGTCCACTGTATAAGTTCCATGTCTCTGAGCCATACAGGAGGACGGGTATCACTACAGCCCTGTAGACCATGAGCTTAGTGGCAGATTTGAGGGCCTGATCTTCAAACACTCTCTTCCTCAGGCGGCCGAAGGCTGCACTGGCGCACTGGAGGCAGTGTTGAACCTCGTCGTCGATGCCTGCCCTCGCTGACAATAGGCTCCCGAGGTATGCATTTATCCAGCCTCTCACAGACCTCAATTATTTTCATGTGATAAACTGATTGAGAATAGAAAGAGGGTTAGTGCTCGAGATCTTAACCACCCGACCACCAAGGAAAAATGACGATAATGGTATATATTATATATATATATATATATATATATCGATATTAATAGAATCATAGAATCAGAAAGTTTCAGCACAGAGTGAGGCCATTTCGGCCCATCGTGTCCGCGCCGGCCGACCAAGAGCTATCCAGCCTAATCCCACTTTCCAGCTCTCGGTCCAGAGCTCTGAAGGTTGCGGCACTTTAAGTGCACATCCACGTATCTTTTAAATGTGGTGAGGATCCCTCCCTCCACCACCCTTTCAGTCATTGAGTTCCAGACCCCCACCACCCTCTGGGTGATGAAATGTCCCCTCATATCTCCTCTAAACCTCCCCCAATTACTTTAATTCTACGCCCCCTGGTTGTTGACCCCTCTGCCAAGGGAAACAGGACCTTCCTATCCATTCTATCCAGGCCCCTCAATTTTATACACCTCAATCAGGTCTCCGCTCAGACGTCTCTGTTGCAAAGAAAACAGATTCAGCATCTCCAAACTATCCTCATCGCCAAAAGTCTCCAGAGCAGGCAAAATTCTAGTAAATCTCCTCTGCACCCTTTCCAGTGAAATCACATCTTTCCTGTAATGTGGTGACCAGAACTGCACACAGTACTCCAGCTGTGGTGTAGTCAGTGTTTTCTACAGTTCAAGCATAACCTCCTTGCTCTTGTATTCCATGCCTTGACTAATATAGGCAAGTATTCCATATGCCTTCTTAACCACATTAACTACCTGGCCTGCTACCTTCAGGGATCTGCGGACCTGCACTCCAAGGTCCCTTTATTCCTCTACACTTTTCAGTGTCGTACCATTTAATGTGTATTCCCTTGCCTTGTTAAATCTCCCCAAATGCATTACCTCACACTTATCCGGATTGAATTCTATTTGCCACAGTTCTGCCCACCTGACCAGTACATTGATCATCATCATCATAGGCGGTCCCTCGATCGAGGACGATTTGCTTCCATGAGTTCACAGGTGTTTCGATGAAGGACCCGATGTTCCAGTCCTGAATCCAATTGAGTGGGTGGAAGATGCCTTTGTGTGGATTTTTTTAACGTGGGGTGACCGCTGCACATCAGCCACCACACGGGCTTGACAGAGCTAGGTCTTGGTCCAGTGGAAAGGGTTAACCAAGACGACAGGAGACCAGCTCTGTTGCATGGACCCAGTGCACACATATCGCAGTGTGGGCTGGGCCCGTGCTGCCCTTGGCCCTCGGCTCTTCTGGGCCCCGTCCCCTCATCTGTCACACCTCCTCCACGATCTGTCACAGCTCTTCCACTATAAACATTCACCGTATCTCGCCACAAACACTCGCCGCTCATCCGCCCCGACCTTCCCACTCCTCTGTACCTGGGCCCTGCCGATGTTCTTGCTCACGCTCCAAAATGACGACCAGGGTTAACATAAAACTGTTAACATATATGGAATAAAACTTGAAGCACCTCCCGGAATCCCTTATAAGACGTGATTATGGTTTGTTGATCCAGATTCCAGAATCCATGGAGAGATGTTACCCGTGGTATAAGGTGGTGTGGCTGGATTCCGATGGACTGCATGGATAGCTTACCAACTTCGCTTGTTGTTTTAGTATCATCGCGCTGGTCCCTCGGAGAACAGTGTGAAGTGGTGGGAGGATCAATGTGGCCAGGATTCGTGTCCTGGTCAATATTTATCCCTCAATCAACATCACAGAGACAGATGATCTGGTTATCATCACACTGCTGCCTATAGGAGCCTGCCGTGTGCAAATTGGCGGCTGTGTCTCCCACACTACAAGAGTGACCGCACTTCAAAAAGTACTTCATTGGCTGCAAAGCGCCTTGAGACGTCCATTGATATGTTCCTGTAGTCCGCCACTTTCTTCTTCATTATCAACCACTCAGCCTATTTTAGTGTCATCTGCAAACTTCTTAATCATACCCTCAACATTTCAGTCCAAGTCATTGATGTATACCACAAAAAGCAAGGGACCCAGCACTGAGCCCTGCGGAACCCCACTGGATCACAAAATCACCCATCAACCATTACGCTTTGATTCCTGCCTCTGAACAAATTTGGGACCTAACTTGCCACTTTGCCCTTGAATCCCATGGGCTTTTACATTCATAACCAGTCTGCCAAGTGCGACCTTATTAAATGCTTTGATAAAGTGCATATACATTACATCATACCACTGCCCTCATCAACCCTCCTGGTTACCTCCTCGAAAAATGCAATCAACTTTGTCAGACCTTCCCTTGATAAATTCATGTTGACTATCCTTGATTAATCCATGTCTTTCCAAATGAAGATTTATCCTGTCCCTCAGGAGCTTTACAAATAATTGTAAAAGGTTCGGCTGGCCAGCCTGTATTTACTCAATCCCTTTCTCCCTTTTTAAACAAAGGTACAACGTTAGCAGTGCTCCAATCCTCTGGCCCTGCACCTGTAGCCAGTGAGGATTGGACAATGGTGGTCAGAGCCTCTGCTATTTTCTCTTTTGCTGCTCTTATCAGCCTGGGATACATTTCTTCCGGGCCTGGGGATTTATCCACTTTCAAAGCTGCTAGACCACCAATATTTCCTCTCTCACCATGTTTATTTCATCTAATATTTCACATTTCTCAACCCTCATTGCAAAGTCCACATCGCCCCTCACTTTTGTGAAAACAGATGCAAAGTATTCACAAAGAATCTTACCCAAGTCTTCCTCCTCCGTGAACAGATTCCCTTTATGGACTCTAATAGGCCCCACTCTTTATCTTGTTA
The DNA here is from genome assembly GCF_044704955.1 of Pristiophorus japonicus. Classification (NCBI taxonomy): domain Eukaryota; kingdom Metazoa; phylum Chordata; class Chondrichthyes; family Pristiophoridae; genus Pristiophorus; species Pristiophorus japonicus. The sequence goes on along the minus strand of NW_027252362.1, from coordinate 303,010 downwards.
TCATCGTGCTCTTAATGTATTTATAAAACATCTTTAGGTTTTCCCAGATTTAATTGCCAACATTCTCTCATGCTCTCTCTTTGCTTTCCTGATATATTTTTTAATTGCACCTCTGCACCTCCAGAGTTTCTGCAGTATTGAGTTATTGGTATCTGTCATAAGCTTACCTTTTTTTCGTTAACTTTCCCTGTATGTCCCCTGACATCCCGGGAGCTCTAGATTTGTTAGTCCCACCTTTGTTTTAAGGGAACATACTTGCTCTGTACCTGCAGGATCTCCTCCTTGAATGCCTCCCACTGCTCTGAAACTGATTTACCAGCAAGTACCCGTTCTCAGTCCACTTTGGCGAAATTCAATCTCAGCTCAGCAACATTGGCTTTACCCCAATTGAGAACTTTTATTCCTGGTCCCCTTTGTCCTTTTCCATAACTACCCTAAACCTGACTGAGTATGATCACTCGCACCAAAATGCTCTCCCACTGATACCCCTTATACCTGCCCCTCTTCGATCACAAGACCCAGTCCAGAACCGCCCCTCCCTTGATGGGCTTGTTACATACTGGATAAAGAAGTTCTCCTGAATGCATTTTAGGAATTCTCCACCATCTGTACCATTCACACTATCATTTTCCCAGTTAATATTCGGGGAGTTAAAATCCTCCACTTTTACAGCTCTATAGGTTTTGCACTTCTCAACATTCTGCCCATATATTTGTTCTTCTATTTCCCTCCAACTGCCTGGGAGTCTAGTGCACTCCCAGTAGTGTGATCGCCCCTTTTTTGTTCTTTAATTCAACCCACATGGCCTCGTTTGATGACCCCTCTAACACATCTTTCCTTTTCACAGCTGCAGGATGCGTCAATAATCTCTCACAACTCAACTGAAAGCAGCCGGAATGTGCAGCTTTGAGAGGGGCTTTCTGCATCGTCAGGGCTGGAAACTGTAGAGTTTGAATGTGTTCCGAACTGTACAGAGTATTCAACAAATATAGCAGGGCTGGGAGTCATTGTGCTTTGTTTATACTGAACCAGAAATGCACATTATTCAATGCTTCTCATATTTAATTGAGCAAGTTTTCAGCTGGTTTTAAACGGGTTTCTTTTGCCTGTTAAGCGAATGTGATGACCACTACACTACGGAATACACGCTTTCAAAGCAGACTGCAACCTGAATGCAGCAACTTAGACCGCTCGGCCATCCTGACTGCTCAATATTATGTGTGGCCACCTGCAGTTTGATTTTGAACTTTTGTGTCCTGTCACATGAAGTAAATGAGGACAGCAGGCGTATCTCTGCCTGACACCGGGGAAACAGTGAGACAGACCTTGGAGCAAGGGTCTGGTTATTGCCAAACAGCAAAGAAAATATTAATTTTGAAAGAACAGTGACCCCGACGTGATTGGGCGAACACATTATTCTGCTGCGAATTTTGAAATTACATAGAACTTTTGCAAAGAAGGACTTGCATTTCTGCAACACCTTTCAGGAACTCAAGATGCCCCAAAGCGCTTTACAGTCGTTGAGTTATGTTTGAAGTGTTGTAGTGTGGGGAAAGATGTGCCCAAATCACCCCACACGAATCTCAACTCTTTGCGAAGGAGTTCGGTGCAAATAATCAGGTGCCTTAGGGACTTGGACTTTCTTTGAATGAGTTGTGCTTGTACCTGTATTCAAGCTTGAAACAGCAACTCGGCTTGCATCTCACGGGAGCAGCGTGTAGCGGTTAGCGAGTAGGTGACGAGGTTTGGGGTTGATGTGCATCACTTTCAATCTTTGAAATTTCACCAAGCAAAGAAATGATGAATCCAACTGTCCCTGTAATCCTTTTGTTCAGGTTTAATCACAGGAATATCTGCAGTCAGGAGCTGAAAAGTAATTAAAACCAACGACTGGCTTTGGGACAATCAGTATACTTTGTCACAGACAATGCACCGGAAGGCTGGAAGGTAGATCACACCGGTTGCGGGAGCGCTGGTTGGCGGTGACATGAAAGTGTCTGCAGTGTGTGGGATCAGACTGCTTCCACGCATCCACAATGAATGTCCCACCCTTTGTTTGGGAAAAGGACAACTGAGAGTGGACAAGTTCCATCCCGGTAGGAGCAATCTGAAGCTTGAACTGACTGACACCCTGGTTTGGGATGTCTTACAATTTACATTTAAGTTAGTCTCTGTGGCGCAATGGGTTAGCACGTTCAGCTATTAACTGAAAAGTTGGTGTCTTGAGCCCACCCAGGGACGATGCCTTTAACTGTTTTTTTCCCGAGGATTCGGTGCCGCACAATTCCAGGTTGTCATTGTGCGTTTTGGCTGCACGAATATATTCCGCAAACATTGCCAGCTGTGCTGTTATGCAGTGAGTTCCCACTCCCATACTTTTATGAACATTTCGTTCATGGAAAACGATAAAAAATTTTTACATGGATCATGGTCCTCCATCCAGTCCACGAGAAATAAATTACGTTATTGTGTTTAAAGGAACTGGTGGAAATTGTCTGACCTATCGTTCTGGCTTTGCTCAGATTCTGAGAGTCAACAGTTTGCGAAGAATTATCTCATGGCCAATGCCAAGCACGAAAATGTCTCTCAGCATTTGTTCTAGGAATCCCTCAAATTCGCAATGTCCTGCGAGGCACCTTAATTCGGCGACATAGCGCTCCACTTCCTGGCCCTCCGACCGTTGGCACGTGTAGAACCGATACCTCGCCATCAGATCGCTTTCTTTAGGATTTAGATGCTCGCAGACCAGCGTACACATTCTTCATAGGATTTAGTTGTTGGTGTTACCAGAGCTAGAAGATTCTTCATGAGGCCATAGGTTGCTGCCCCACAGACGGTAAGGAGGATCGCCCTTCATTTGGCAGCGTTCTCGTCCCCTTCCAGCTCGTTGGCCACGAAGTATTGGTCGAGTATCTCCACAAAGGCTTCTCAATCATCCACTTCTGAGAACTTCTCCAGGATACCAACTGTTCCTTGCATTTTTGCGTGGTTGTTCATTGTCTCGTCGCCA